>NC_083573.1:84097675-84397675 GCF_027579695.1 Neoarius graeffei
CTCCACTGTCGCGGGCCCACCCCACCTCACCCTAACAAAGATGGGCCCGCACGATGACCCCGAGGCCTTCCTCGTACTGTTTGAACAAGCAGCAGTGGCCTCGGGCTGGCCGGTGGAACAACACGCGGCGCACCTCCTCCCCCTGCTAACGGGCAAGGCGCAGCTGGCCGCGCTACAGCTCCCCACCGACAGCCGGCTGGTTTACGCAGACCTGCGCCGGGCCATCCTCCAGCGTGTGGGGCACACCCCAGATCAACATCGACAGCGCTTCCACGCTCTGCGCCTGGAGGAGGTCGGCCGGCCGTTCGCATTTGGCCAGCAACTCTGGGACGCCTGCCGGCGGTGGCTGAAGGCTGACAACTGCGACGCCGAGGAAATCGTCGATCAGGTGGTACTGGAGCAGTTCATCACCCGACTACCCAAAGGGACCGAAGAATGGGTCCAGTGCCATCGCCCGGCGTTGCTGGATCAGGCCATCGAGCTGGCAGAGGACCATTTGGTGGCTGTTCTGATGGCAGGACAGCAGACCTCTTCTTCTCCCCTCTCCTCTCTCTCCCCCTCCTCGTCTGTGTCTCGTCCTCGCCCCGTTCCCCCACCGCGGAGGCGGGGGCCAGCTCCACCCCAGCCGGCCCGCCGCACCTGCGGTGCCCTCCCGTTTCCCACTTCCGTGTCTGTCTCTTTCCCCTACTCAGGTGAGTGAGCCCCAGAGTGCCGGTGCAGAGAGAAAGCCCGGGCCGGTTTGCTGGCGCTGCGGGGAGCAGGGGCACCTCCAGCAGCAATGCTCGGCAATGGAGGTGGGCATGGTGCTCCAGATCCCCGACGCGCCAGGAACCGCCCTTGATCGGGCCGGGGCATATCGCATACTGGTGAGTGTCCAAGGGGATATGTATCAGGCGTTGGTGGACTCTGGCTGTCATCAGACCTCAATCCACCAAAGCCTGGTGCAAAACAAGGCATTGGGGGGAGCACAATTGGTGAAGGTGTTGTGTGTGCACGGGGATGTTCACAACTACCCCTTAGTGTCAGTCCACATTCTATTTCGAGGGGAGAAATCTAGTGTAAAGGTGGCAGTTAAGCCTCGCCTCACCCACTCGATAATTTTGGGGACTGATTGGCCGGGATTTCAGGAGTTAATGACTCATTTAGTGAAGAGTGGGTCCTGCCGTAGTTCAGCAGGGGGAGGTCCCGGTGTGGCATTGGTGGGGGCAGCTGTCACAGAGCCGTCTACGTCATCTCCACGTCAGAGTGAGGAGCCACTGGCTCCTCCTCCCTCTCTTGGGGAATCCCTAGCGGATTTTCCGTTAGAGCAGTTGCGAGACGAGACTCTGCGGCATGCGTTTGACCAAGTGAGAGTAATCGATGGTCAAACGCTCCAGCCAAACACCACCCTGTCCTTCCCCTATTTCTCTATTATGAAGGATAGGTTATACCGAGTGACGCAGGACACTCAGACTAAAGAACAGATCACGCAGCTTTTAATCCCAAAGAGTCACCGTGAATTAGTATTCCCGGCAGCTCACTTTAATCCCATGGCTGGACACTTGGGGCAGGATAAGACACTAGCCCGAATAATGGCCCGGTTCTATTGGCCAGGGATTCGCGGCGATGTCCATAGGTGGTGTACAGCATGCCGCGAATGCCAATTAGTAAATCCAGTGGCCATTCCAAAAGTGCCTTTGTGCCCTCTACCATTAATCGAGAACCCGTTCGAAAGAATTTGGATGGATCTCATCGGGCCATTAGATCGGTCAACACAAGGGTACCACTTTATTTTAGTTCTGGTGGACTATGCAACATGATACCCGGAAGCAATGCCTCTGCGCGATATCTCAGCACGTAGTATTGCAGAAGCGCTCTTCAGCGTCATCTCCCAAGTCGGAATCCCCAAAGAGATTCTAACTGATCAAGGCACTTTGTTTATGTCACGAACACTGCGCGAACTATATGGGTTATTGGGAATCAAGCCAATCTGGACCAGCGTTTATCACCCACAAACGGACGGTTTAGTCAAACGGTTCAACTGCACACTCAAGAATCTAATTAAAAAATCCATAAGTGAGGATGCACGCAATTGGGATAAATGGCTCGAACCCCTGTTATTCGCAGTGCGAGAGGTCCCACAAGCCTCCACGGGGTTCCCCCCATTCAAATTATTATATGGGCGTAAGCCGTGCGGCATCCTAGATGTACTGCGGGAAAATTGGGAGGAGGGACCTTCCCCGAGCAAAAACAAAATTCAATACGTTATGGACCTGCGCGCAAAACTCCACACACTCGCACACCTAACCCAGGAGAATTTGTGGCAGGCCCAAGAATGGCAAATCCGCCTGTACGACAGGGGTACGCACCTTAGGGAGTTTGCACCAGGAGATAAAGTACTCATACCGTTGCCCACATCGCGCTCCAAATTGATTGCTAAGTGACAAGGACCCTTTGAGGTCACACGGCAAGTCGGGGACGTTGACTATGAGGTAAGGCGAACGGACAGGGGT
The DNA here is from genome assembly GCF_027579695.1 of Neoarius graeffei. Classification (NCBI taxonomy): domain Eukaryota; kingdom Metazoa; phylum Chordata; class Actinopteri; order Siluriformes; family Ariidae; genus Neoarius; species Neoarius graeffei. Next base: position 84,100,168 of record NC_083573.1, read on the forward strand.
GGGGCGCTACAGATTTACCACCTCAACCTGCTTAAACTCTGGAACGAGGAGGTCCCCGCGGCGTTGGTGTCGGTGGTTCCGGAGAAGGCGGAGCTGGGGCTGGAGGTTCAAAAGGGAACATTGACATCGCGTACCTCTCCGGTCCCCTGTGGAGACCACCTCTCCCTGATCCAACTCACGGAGGTTGCCCAGTTGCAGACCGAATTTTCGGACATGTTCTCGCCCCTGCCCGGCCGCACCCACCTCATAGAACACCACATTGAGACACCCCCAGGGGTGGTAGTGTGCAGCCGCCCTTACAGGCTACCCGAACACAAGAAAAAGGTGGTTCAGGAAGAATTCAAGGCCATGCTCGAAATGGGCATCGTCGAGGAGTCCCACAGCGACTGGAGCAGCCCGGTGGTCTTGGTTCCCAAGGCCGACGGGTCGGTTCGGTTCTGTGTGGACTATAGAAAAGTCAACATGGTGTCTAAATTCGATGCGTACCCAATGCCTCATATTGACGAGTTGCTGGATCGACTAGGCACGGCTCGCTTTTACTCGACACTGGATTTGACAAAGGGTTATTGGCAGATCCCCTTGACTCCACTATCCCAAGAAAAAACAGCCTTTTCCACACCATTTGGCTTACACCAATATGTCACACTTCCTTTTGGGCTGTTTGGGGCGCCCGCTACGTTCCAGAGGCTTATGGACAGGGTCCTCCGCCCCCATGCCACCTATGCGGCCGCGTACTTGGACGACATCATAATCTATAGTAACGACTGGCCATGGCACCTGCAACACCTGAGGGCTGTCCTTGGGTCACTGAGGCGAGCGGGTCTCACAGCCAACCCGAAGAAGTGTGCGATTGGATGGGTGGAAGTACGGTATCTGGGCTTCCACTTGGGCAATGGGCAGGTGCGTCCCCAAATTACTAAGACAGCAGCGATTGCAGCCTGCCTGAGGCCCAAGACCAAAAAGGGGGTGAGACAGTTCCTGGGGCTGGCTGGCTACTATCGTAGGTTTATACCTAATTATTCGGACGTCACCAGCCACCTGACTGATCTCACTAAGAAGGGGGCACCAGATCCGGTCCAGTGGATGGAGCAATGCCAGCGGGCTTTCTTGGAGGTAAAGGCTGCACTGTGTGGGGGGCCACTGTTACACTCCCCTGACTTTTCTCTCCCTTTTATGTTGCAGACAGACGCCTCAGACAGGGGGCTGGGGGCCGTTCTGTCCCTGGAGGGGGAGGACCGCCCCGTGCTCTACATTAGCAGGAAGCTGTCGGTGCGTGAGGGGTGCTACAGCACCATAGAGAAAGAGTGCCTGGCGATCAAGTGGGTGGTCCTTGCCCTCCGCTACTACCTCCTGGGGTGCCCTTTCACCCTCTGGTCGGACCACGTGCGCCTCCAGTGGCTCCACCACATGAAGGATGCCAACGCGCAGATCACCCATTGGTATCTGGCACTCCAGCCCTTTAATTTCAAGGTGATCCACAGGCCGGGGGCGCAGACGGTCATGGCGGACTTCCTTTCCCGTCGGGGGGGGGGGGGAGTCAGCTGCCTGGCCTGAGTCGGGCAGTGGGGGTATGTGGCAGCGGGGGTGTGGTCAAGCGTCGCTCTGTGACCGGAGGGCGGAGTCAGGGAAGGTAAGTGGCAGAATCACTGCACCTGACGTCTATTAATCTGTGTTTGTGTCTGTGTCTTCCCTAGTGACCGCGCCCTATTTAAAGAGAGAGAGAGCAGTGGAAGAGAGCTCTCTCCCCAACCAGACGACGGGTGTGTGTGTGTGTGTGTGTGGGAAGAGTTGCAAATGCTGAAAAGTGTTAGAGTTTTACAAACTCAGTTCTAGCCTGCCGTGCTTCTGTGCTCCACCCACCTGCTCAGATTCCTACAAATGGTTAAAGAAGAATAAAGTTAATGTTTTGGAATGGCCAAGTCAAAGTTCTGACCTTAATCCAATCGAAATGTTGTGGAAGGACCTGAAGCGAGCAGTTCACGTGAGGAAACCCACCAACATCCCAGATTTGAAGCTGTTCTGTACAGAGGAATGGGCTAAAATTCCTCCAAGCCAGTGTGCAGGACTGATCAACAGTTACCGGAAACATTTAGTTGCAGTTATTGCTGCACAAGGGGGTCACACCAGATACTGAAAGCAAAGGTTCACATACTTTTGCCACTCACAGATATGTAATATTGGATCATTTTCCTCAATAAATAAATGACCAAGTATAATATTTTTGTCTCATTTGTTTAACCGGGTTCTCTTTATCTACATTTAGGACTTGTGTGAAAATCTGATGATGTTTTAGGTTATATTTATGCAGAAATATAAAACATTCTCAAGGGTTCACAAACTTTCAAGCACCACTGTAATAGCTAAGCATACCAGCTTCATATCTAAGTTGCTCTTACATACTTTTATTCAATTTTCCAACAGAAAAATCTCATCTCATTATCTCTAGCCGCTTTATCCTTCTACAGGGTCACAGGCAAGCTGGAGCCTATCCCAGCTGACTACGGGTGAAAGGCGGGGTACACCCTGGACAAGTCGCCAGGTCATCACAGGGCTCAACAGAAAAATATGAATTTCAATTACCTGTTTTCCCAAATATTTTCCAGAATAGAGTTGGAAAATGAGGTACTTCCATGTTCAAGTGAACATAGCTTTATATACAGTATCAACAAGTTTTTCCATCAGAAAAAGTAGTCCTTTCTTTAAAATGATCGAATATGCAGATTTTATAAATACTTTGTTCTCCTTAAATACATATTTAAATAAACAAACAAACACACACACACAGACACACACATACAGCGCCCTCCACAATTATTGGCATCCCTCATTAAGATGTGTTCTTCGGCTTCTAATAAGTTCATTTTTTTTAATAATATAACACAACAATGCAAAAAAAGAGAAAAATCCAATCTTTAATTCAAGTGCATTTATTCAGTGGGAAAAAAATCCCACATTAAAAAATAATTCTTTGACATGAAATCATGTGTGCCACAATTATTGGCACTCCTGATGTTAATACTTTGTACATCTCCCTTTTGCCAACAAGACAGCACTTAATATTCTCCTATAACATTTCACAAGATGGGAGAATACAGAGAGAGGGCTATTCGACCATTCCTCTTTGCACAATCTCTCTAAATCATCCAGAGTCCTGGGTCCTCTCCTATGCACTCTCCTCTTCAGCTCACCCCACAGGTTTTCAACTGGGTTGAGGTCTGGGGACTAAGATGGCCATGGGAGGAGATTGATTTTGTGTCTGGTGAACCATTTTTGTGTAGATTTGGCCACATGTTTAGGGTCATTATCTTGCTGAAAGACCCAGTGATGACCCATCTTCAGCTTTCAGGCAGAGGCCACCAGATTTTGATTTAAAATGTCCTGGTATTTCAAAGAGTTCATGATGCCATGCACCCTAACAAGGTTCCCGGGGCCTTTGGAAGAGAAACAGGCCCACAGCATCACCGATCCTCCCCCATACTTCACAGTGGGCATACTCATCTTTTGTGATGTATTAGAGTGTTTGTTGCCAAAAAGCTCTATCTTGGTCTTATCTGACCAAAGCACACGGTCCCAGTTGAAGTCCCATTACCTCTTAGCGAACTCCAGATGTTTACGTTTATGCTTGTAAATGAGAAAAGACTTTTTCCGTGCATGCCTTCCAAACAGCTTGTTGGCATGTAGATAGCACCTGATGGTTGTTATGGAGACTTTGTGACCCCAAGATGCTACTCTTTGATGCAATTCTCTAACAGTGAGCTTTGGAGAACTTTTTACTTCTCTTACCATCCTCCTCACTGTGCGTGGCGGCAAGATAAACTTGCATCCTCGTCCAGGCTTGTTTGCCACTGTTCCAGTTGTTTTAAACTTCTTGATGATTCCTCTGACTGTAGATATGGGCAGGTGTAGGCGAGTGGCTATTTTCTTATAGCCATTGCTTGACTTATGAAGGTCGACACACATCTGCCTTACTTGAATGGTGTGTTCTCTTGTCTTTCCCATGTTGAAGAGTGGAGAAGAGAAATGGGCCTCTGTGTCACATCATATTTATACCCCAGGGAAACAGGATGTGATGAATTACTAATTAAATGTTCCTAGATATTCTGATCAACTTTATAAACTACAGAAGAAATGACAGAAATGCTTCAATTACATTTATTTTCTAGGAATTATGGGTGCCAATAATTGTAGAACATGTGATTTTATGAAAAATAATTATTTCTTAGTCAGGTATTTTTTTTTTTAATTCACTTGAGTTAAGGGTTACATTGTTCTACAATTTTCAGTGTGAGATTATGCTTCTGCAATAAAAATTGAATTTATTGCAGAAGCATAATCTCACACTGAAAATTGTAGAACAATGTAACCCTTAACTCAAGTGAATTTAAAAAAAAATACCTGACTAAGAAATAATTATTTTTCATTTCACCTCCTCATGTGTTTCTTTTTTCTAAATTATGGAACTCTGTTTCTACTGGGTTACACCTTCCCCCTGTAATTATCATGCATGTCCTGTTGCATGTTAACACTACTCTACAACAGGGGTCATCATTCCATAAATACTACTTTGTAACCAGTAATCCCTATCATTGCTAGTTAAGAAGTCAAGAAAAGGTGTACTTAAACCCTGAAACAATGACTGTGATTAGGGGGATTCCCAGAGCAGGATAGTCAAGTCTTCATGGTGGCTGCCAGTTTCTCTCTGACCTCCTCAGTGGTTGAGATGTGCAGGACATTATTTTGTAGCACCTCTGGTTGTTCATTGATCTGGTTTCTTGTTTCCCTCCCAAGTATGTAAGAGGGCTGTCTTGGAGTCTCAGATGGGGTGTTTGAGATAGTAACAGGTTTGAGATGAATAACTATTCTCAGGCTCGGCTGAAATAGTATCTCCATTGGGTTATTTGTCTGGAAGGAAGTGATCTACAACTAGTCTGTTTCCATCAGTGGTCCCCTCGATATCAGCAAGATCTGCCACATCCCATTTGGTAGTATCAGGAGTTTCAAGTAAATAAGGTTCTTGTACAGACTGATCAACTGGAAGTCAGGATCGAAAGGGACAGGGTCAGAATGGGGATGAATATTTTGTTATTCTTTTCTCTTACAGGTGTAGGATATTCATAGACAGTAGTCAATATAGTAGTGCTTTAGCATGGGGACTCTTCAACTTCAGAGATTTAAAAAAAAAAACTCATTGTGGCAGTGGGGGTGTGGCCAAGCATGAGTTTGTGAATGGAGGGCAGGGCCAGGGAAGGTGAGTGGCAAAGTCAGTACACCTGTTGTTGATTAATGGTGTGTGTGTGTGTGTGTTTTACAGTGACGACAGAGGATAGAAAAGGAAGGAGAGAGCAAAGAGAGAGGATCTCTCCTGACCAGAGCACATATTTGTGTGTTGTGTGCATGTGTATGACTGAATGAGTCAAGCAAAAGCTGAAAAGTGAAAGTGAAGAAAATCAAAATAAAGCCTGTGTTAACAATTTCCTGCCTGCTGCATTTTGGTATTCCATCCATCAGGGACTTACTACAGTGGTGTACTGTAACCTGTGATACTGAAGCAGACCACCCATGGAGTTGTCCTCACTCAAGGACCTCATCCACACACCCCGTTACCACACTTATCCTCAAAATCACTTGAATCAGCAACATCTGTATTCTCACTATCTACTGTTGGACATGTCCAGGGCTGATGAGTAGGTTTAGCCAGAGGAGGCTCTCGCACTACTGTCACAAGAAGGAAACTACATGGAAGCAGGAGATGTCAATTAATGTATGGGTGAGACCCTCTTTCTCATCTCATCTCATTATCTCTAGCCGCTTTATCCTTCTACAGGGTCGCAGGCAAGCTGGAGCCTATCCCAGCTGACTATGGGCGAAAGGCGGGGTACACCCTGGACAAGTCGCCAGGTCATCACAGGGCTGACACATAGACACAGACAACCATTCACACTCACATTCACACCTACGGTCAATTTAGAGTCACCAGTTAACCTAACCTGCATGTCTTTGGACTGTGGGGGAAACCGGAGCACCCGGAGGAAACCCACGCGGACACGGGGAGAACATGCAAACTCCACACAGAAAGGCCCTCGCCGGCCCCGGGGCTCGAACCCAGGACCTTCTTGCTGTGAGGCGACAGCGCTAACCACTACACCACCGTGCCGCCGAGACCCTCTTTGCTTTCTGGTTTAACAGTGTAGACTGGGAGGTCTCCAGTATACTTAATTACAATTTGGATATCAGCTTCCCACTTATCTGCAAGCTTGTGCTTACCACACAAGTACATTCCTGACTAAGACCCTACCTCCAGGTTTGAGATCTGAGACAGTCACCTTCTTGTCAAATTGGGCCTTGCTTCTCTCTGCTACCTTCTGCACATTTTGAGAAGCCAATTTGTAGCTCTCTTCCAGGCAGGACCTGAGATTTTGCACATATTGTGGATGAGACTTCTGCTGGAAAGCTATCAACAGGCTATCCTGGCCTGCATCCAAACATCAATTCATATAGAGTGAACCCTGTTACCTCATTATGGGTGCAATTACAGGCATTTACTAAAGGTTTTACAAAGTCTTGCTGGTGTGACTTCTGCTTGTTCTCTAGCATCCCTGACATGCTCAGCAATATTCTGTTGAATCTTTCAGTAGGGTCCCTATTGGGGTTTGAATTTTCTGAATCCCTGAAAACTCACATAGCTCCCTGATCAACCTAGATTCAAAATCAGGACCCTCATCACAGTGTAGTGGCTCAGGTATGCCACAATAAACAATGATGTTGTCCCATAAGCATTTTGCAAAAGTCCTTGCTTTCTGATTGGGTGTGGGCATGGTGACTGCAAATTAGTAAAATGGTTGATCATTACAAGACTGTATTTCGTTTTACTGTTATCTGGTTCAAAACTAAGGAAATATATGCACACTAGCTCTAATGGTCATGAAATTTTTATTTACAAGCACAGCTGATTTTTCAGGGAGACTCTTTCTGCATGTACATGTCACATGTCTTCACTTTGTGTTCTACATCAGCAAATGTTCATTGCCAGTAGAATCTAGCTGTGACAAGATCTAGAGTTCTGTCAATGCCTATGTGTCCCAAATTGTTGTGCAAGCTATGAAACAATGTTGCTCCAAGTTCTTCAAGAAAAACTAACTGATATGTTGGCTGGTCTGTGTGCAGCCTTCTCTTGTATAATACCTCATCATGCAGTTCCAAGCAATTTAAATTGTTATAATTGGAGAGGCAGGTCAGAAAGCGCCTTCCATTAAGTGGGGGAGGTGTCTCTTCAAGTGCAATTTGAGCTATGACCTCTCTGATACTTGAATCAGCTCTTTGTTTGTCCTTAAGCTCAGCATGAGACAAAGAGGGAATAGTTGGTGAACAATGTTGGTTCTCTGCAACATAGCTTTCTAGGATTGCATTTGCAGAGGCAGATAATTTTCTCAGTTTATTGTAGGACAAACTACAATGTATACAGTATATCCACATTCAAGAGTGTGTTGTAGCTATATGATTGGATGATGATGATTTAAGGAGCTGAATTGTCTGTGTCTGACAGAGTAATGTCAATGGGTCATGAAGCATTACATCACTGGTCAGAATAACCTCATGAAAGCAGAGAGCAAATGTGCAAGCAAGGATAAATATCAAGGATTTAATTAGCCAAAACAAGTAGCAATCAGAACAGCCTGTAGCAGTTTCAAGCAGAGATGGGACCAAGTCACACATGTGCAAGTCTCAAGTAAGTCTCAAGTCTTAACCTTCAAGTCCCAAGTAAGTCCCAAGTCTTTTTTGTCTTGGGCAAGTCAAGTCAAGTCGCAGGCTATGTCAAGTCAAGTCCTATAATAAGTCAAGTCAAGTCCAAGTCAAGTCACCTTAGGCGTATTGGCGTAATTTTAGCAGCAGAATATGAATTTAATACATTGAAAAGGCAATACATAAGTAAATGTCAGTAAACATCCCTGGCACATGTGCCCAACCTGTTAAATATTTGCATTTTAAATACTCATGTTCTGTAAAATACATCATGGAATAAAACAAAACAGTAATAATGTCACAAAGTTATTTATTGATGGCAAAATTGATTGCAAGATTGAAAGCCAACTAAGTTTCTCACATTGTCATCAGCCAACAAGAGAAATAAACAGAGAATTGGCATTCTGTTATGTGCGTAGTTAAAAGAGGGTAGGACGACACCTTGGGTTAACAGGGGCATGAGCTCCTCCAATCTCTAATCACGTCAGATGAGATGATTATTATTAATAAAATACACGTGGAGAAACCTGAAGTGACGTCGATGTATGTTTGCGCCAGTAAAAAAAAAAAACAAAGGATAGAGAAATGTGTCAGACATAATTTAGGTCTCAAAAAGAAAACCTGTTCGCCCGTGCAAAAGTGACATCATCTTACCCCATATGACAAGCTACAGAGGTGTGTGCAAAAGCGCTCTCTCTCTCGCTGTCCGAGGCTGCCTCAGCCTGTGCGGAGCGGGGACATATAGAACGACTTTGGCGCAGGAGTCTTGGTTCCCACTATGATAGATTGTTACGAAAATAAATGTTAAATGAAATATGCATCCCGCGCATTCCTTTCCACAGGAACTTTGCTCACAACGTTTCGGTCGTGGCTAACGCACTGTCCTCCTTACCACAAGTGCAACGTTTCGGGAACAATACGGAAAGGACAGTGCGCAGGATTCATCTTTCCTTGAACAATTACCCAGAGACTTTTTAAATGACCTCACTGGGAAATATCCAGTGCACCTGTTCAGTTACAGAGTTGTGCTCTCTAAATTGTAGTCATTCAAACCATTGTTTTGGCGGCCTGGTAGCCTGACATGATGATATGATGTGAAATCTGTGAACACATCGTGGCATGGGGCGTGCCGGTATATAGCCCACGCAGAGAGTGTGCCTGATGGACAGGGCGGTGACAACGCAACGGCAGTGCAATCAAAATTACTGAAGTATGTGCATATTACATTTTATTTTCACAATAAAAACACGATGGAAATAACACTCAAGTCACTCAAGTCATCGTGTGTCAAGTCAAGTCAAGTCCCGAGTCTTAAACTTCCAAGTCCGAGTCAAGTCTCAAGTATTTTCATGTTTTGTCAAGACAAGTCATGAAAACAGTGACTCGAGTCGACTCGAGTCCAAGTCCCCAAGTCTCAAGTCCCCACCTCTGGTTTCAAGCATGCCAAACAGATATCTCGGTCAATGCCCTCTTAGATCCTGAAAGGAACTGATGGATGCTTGACCACACTGGATTTTCCTTGTCTTTAAGTTTGAGGTCTTGCAATGGTAACGCTATATAAGTAGCATTCACAAGTTATGTCAGCATACGGGTCATAAGTGATTGTTATGAGAAAGCTAATATAAAGATTACTATTATCTCATCTCATCTCATTATCTGTAGCCGCTTTATCCTTCTACAGGGTCGCAGGCAAGCTGGAGCCTATCCCAGCTGACTACGGGCGAAAGGCGGGGTACACCCTGGACAAGTCGCCAGGTCATCACAGGGCTGACACATAGACACAGACAACCATTCACACTCACATTCACACCTACGGTCAATTTAGAGTCACCAGTTAGCCTAACCTGCATGTCTTTGGACTGTGGGGGAAACCGGAGCACCCGGAGGAAACCCACGCGGACACGGGGAGAACATGCAAACTCCACACAGAAAGGCCCTCGCCGGCCCCGGGGCTCGAACCCAGGACCTTCTTGCTGTGAGGCGACAGCGCTAACCACTACACCACCATGCCGCCCCAGATTACTATTATGTGTATCTGAAAAGGTGAGATGAGAAGAGGTCCTTGATTGCTGAATTACTCTTGTCAAAAGTGAGATGAGATGAGGTCCCCTAAAGACCTTTTGATTGCTGTATTTCTCCTGTCTTTTTGGGTGAGACGAGAAGAGGTAGGATGATGGAGGTCACTTTTTCAGATGACTTGTGTGTATCCATTGTGGTTGGGAGTCAGTGAGGACAGATGTTCTTGTTCAGGCTGTGCACTAATACTCGATCACCCAGAAGAAATGGGTGATTAGGCTTTGTTTACGGGCAGAGGGAGAGACACAGAGACATGACCATGTATACTCAAGTTCTTAATGAAAGCTTAAGTAATTGCCGACAATCACGTCCAGATCACCTTTAAATGAAACACCAGGGTTACTTAAGGCCAATTTATGCTGACAACCCAGTCCTCGCAGATGGTGTCGCAGATGGTGTCTGCGTAGCCCCCCCACCTTCGCAGACGCTCTGCACGCACCTCCCAAAAATTGTGACCACCGCAGAAGCCTCGCAGACAGCGTCGCAGACAAGAGGGCTCTGATTGGTCCACTCTACATCCGCTGTACACGCACTTCCGCTTCCCTACTTTCCCGGTTTGGTTTGTTTTCACGACCGCCATTTTTAAAAACACGAGCGAAGATGGAGCAGCATGAAGAGCGGTTGATCGAGGAAGTACGTACATCTATACGACTCCAGTTCTAGTCATTATAAGTAACCGGAGGATAAACACTCCACTAACCACACCCACCAACTACTCCTAGCGATTTCACGACCTCGCACCCCCTTGCATTGTGGCGGTGAATAACATCGCGCATGCCTATTACTCCCTGCTCAACGATAAATTACAACTGTCTGCGAAAAGCTATCTGCGAAAGCCTTGTCACAAGAGCATGCAGAGGCCCTTATGGTCCAAGGGGTTGGGAGTAGCCTGCCCATAATTACCTCAAAAAAGAGACAATTTGGCTATCAAATTGGGAGTTATTCTAATTTTGCAAAGGATGGATGATAGAAGGTCAAGTTGGCCTCCATAGCCTAAGGCCCTGTCCACATGGCAACGGATTCAGGTGAATCTGATAAAATTGTTTATCGTTTCAGCCTGGCGTCCACACGGCACCGGCGTTTTGGGTGCCCCACAATGATATTTTTTGAGAACGGGTTCCAGAGTGGAAAAATCTGGCAATGGCGCCGTTGCGAAGTCGTCTGGATGAGTAGAACAGATTTGTTTACAATGATGTCACAACCACATGACTAGAACAAGCAGCACTCTCGCTGTTTTTTGCATTCACTTTTGTATACAGCTTTTCTTTTAAATAAAGAAGTAACTGAACCATTTCTTGAATTTCTTTTTTTTATTGGATAAGACTGCTTTTCAAAATGTTCACACACAATATAAAAAGTTATCTAAATTATATAAAAATGCTTTTCAAAATGTTCACACACAATAAGAAAATTAAGTTATATAAAACTATGCACACTAATAAAACTAATTTGTACACCCAGAAGGCACGATTTCCTCGCGTAGTCGCAGCCATCTTCTTCTTGTTGTGTGTTTGTTCCTGACAGTGCTTCACACCGGGTAGAAGAAGGGGTTTATGCGCATGTGTCTACTTCTTCTATTGTTCTGGTGTCTCCAATGGGACCGTCTTACAGCGCCCCTAGAGGTGTGGCATGTGTATTGCATCATTTTCAGCAAGCGTTGCGTTGCCATATGTACCTGATATTTTACTGATCCGTTGCCCATGTGGACGCGATATTTTTTTAAATAAAATCTCGTTGTCGTTGTCGTGTGGACGTAGCCTAAGTCTGTAGAAAAATCAAGTCAAGTTTATTTGTATAGCACTTTTAACAATAGACATTGTCGCAAAGCACCTTTACAGAAAATTAAAGACTTTAAACATGAGCTAATTTTATCCCTAATTTATCCCCAATGAGCAAGCCTGTGGTGACGGTGGCAAGGAAAAACTCCCTCAGATGACATAAGGAAGAAACCTCAAGAGGAACCAGACTCAAAAGAGAACCCACCCTCATTTGGGTGAAAACAGATAACATGATTATAAATAACTCGCTTCTATAACTATGTCCTACATAGTAACAAAGTATAACTATGAAACCAGGAAATTCATTATAGTTTTAACATGACGTCTGTTTTGTTGAAGTTATAAACTGTTCATTGATGGAAACTTGAGTGCAAAACTGTTCATGACGGCTGCAGTCCAAAAGTTAGCAAGTCGGCTGTAGTCCTCAGACATAAATGTATTACTGTAAGTGTCCAGAGCCATTTTCCAAGTGCGACTTTCAACTGTCCATTTGGGGCCATCCTCCACAGGAGCAATGAGATGAGAGTCCAGACAGATGTAGGGCATCAGGATGGATCAGGCAGGTCTGAGGAGCAAAAGAGGTCAGCATCTTAATCTCAGGATTGACATGTAACTCAGAGGGACAGACAGAGTGAAGGGGGGAAGAAAACACAGGTTGTTAGGTATGCCCAATGTCACCTAATTAGTAAGGACAGGATACATTTTGCATTGAGCGCAAGCTATGTCTAGTCTGTCAGGAGACAAAGAAAAATGAGAAAACATCAAATAAACAGGTCATTCAGAAACATATGGGCAAGGTTTGCCCTCTTTGCCACCCAGTTAGTGACTTGGTCTGCTAAGCAGTTCCCACAGGCCTCAGACAAGTCAGTAGAGTCATAACCTTTGGTTTTGATGATGGACAAGTGTTTAGGCAGGGAACATGCTTCCAAAAGATCTGCGACAAGAAACGTGTGATTATAGGGTTGCCATCAGTGGCCTTAAAGCTGCGTAAGTGCCAAATTTTCTCAAAATCATGAGCTACCCCAAAGGCATAACAGGAATCTGCATAAATAGTCATGGTCTGACCTGCAACCAGGGTACAAACACATATAAGAGCGACAAGTTTAGCCACTTGTGCAGACCTACGGGTATAAGATAAAGAATATGCTTCATGAACAAAATTACGCAAGGAGCAAACAGAATACCCACACAGAAAAACTAAGTCATGGGGTTTTGAAAAGAGCTGTCAACAAACGTGCACACCATGCTCAAAGGAAGTCTGAGACATGTCAGACCTTGCACATAACAGTATGGCCTTGTTCAAAAGAGATGGAACAATTGAGCTTAGTCAAAATTTCACGCCCTGAGAGATTAAAAGGGGCGCTAGGAATGATAACAAAGCGATAAGCACTTAACATGAGTTCAATGAAGTGATGTCTAATTTATCATGAATATGCTTTTGTGGAGTTCATTCTTTTATTCTTTCTTATTTATTTTTTTATTTCTGAATATCAAGTACAATAACTTAATGCAGCGTTCTAGAGAGAAATCTAGTATTCACTAAAATTTTTCATCTTTACATTAGAAACTCTTCTACAACAAAATTTTATTTTAATTTTAGGGGAAAAAAACCTGCTCAATCTGACAATTTGAGCTCATGACTGCTAGTGATCTAAGACAAGAAAGTTTTCCTGAAAAAGTTTTCCTTGAACAAGAGAACTTGAGCAAACCAATTATTTTCTGAAGTTTTAAGTTTTTAAGATTCCAACTTCAAATTCCATACCAAGTCTTGAGTCTTGTGGCTCACTTCCTCAAAGGTCATGTCATTGAGGGCACCTGCAGTGAAAATTCCCAAAACACAAGCATTTTCTGGAAGCAAGTTATTCAAAAAGGTTGTTATGAAAAGCATAGTGAAATGCCAACCATCCAAAGCATGCTCATTCTGTGCAGTTTTGAGGTTTTTTAACACCTGTTACTTGAGAGAGATCAGAAGCAGATTGAAATTTATTCTTAACTGTTCAAACATTATGGCGCATGCTGAATAAATCTCACAGATATTATTTAACACAGTGGAGCTGAAGGAGGCAGTGAAGCCTGCACACATGCATTTACAGATTTAGTCAACTTTACACTTTGAGTTACTCTTTTCTCTGTTAGTGTTATTAACCTTTTTTTCTCACGAGCACAGCCACAGTAGCTTTTTATTTATCATCAAGCTAAGGCTTAACAAATAGTTCTCATCAAAATACCTAGGATAAGTTGACTCTCCATCCATCCAGCCAAATTATCAACAAAAGGTTGCATGAAATAGCCAAAACTGCTGTCATACATGAATTGATTTGGAGTCACGGGCGATTGCTCTAAGACAACGAGGGAGGCTCAGCCTCCTCTAAAAATGACGAACATCATGTAGGATGAATTGCGCTAGGCTTATGTTATAGCCGACCTTATAACATTGCTATTTCAGATCCAGAATCATAGAAATATATGTGCTCAACCCAACTACAGTGCGAAATCATTCCCTTATAACTTTAATGTGTGCGTGAGTTTTTCCCCCTTGTGACAGCGCGATGCAGCCCAGCCTCAGTGGACTTCAATGGTATTTGGGAGCTATGTGCTTTTCAATCTCAAAATGCAAGACGATTTTTGGACAAATACTGCGAAACCGCCCGCCCACGGAGTCTCACAGACTCCCAGCCTCAGTGGACTTCAATGGCATTTGGGAGCTCTGCACTTTTCAATCTCAAAATGCAAGACGGTTATTGGACAAATACTGCGAAAACGCCCGCCTACGGACTCCGAGCCTCACATGGGAGGGACATGGCAGTTTCCGCGAGGAGACTGGTGATTGGTGAAAGCGGCCGGATATTTTCTTTGATTGACAGCTTGTTTCAAATATAGACAGGCAGCGGTGAATTTCAGTTCAGTCCCATGCGGATTTGCAAGTGCTGTGGTGTATTGTAAGAGATCAGCTTACATTTCGATTTCATTCATTACATACGGTTTCTACCAGCTTTTTTAGTTTGTATATATTTTCATTGTAAATAAAGTGTAAATGTAGTGTTGTCAAGTTTGCTATCTTAGTTCCAGAAATGTCGTTTATTTGAGTGACTGAACTTGAGGGGGCTAGTCAGCTAGCAAGAAAGCTGTGCACGGATGCCAAGCATTGCTGATTTAATTTTGGCGAAGCCATTTGCCAGTCTTCCTTTCGAGGAAAAATTAAAATTAAAGAGCAGGGTAGACCAATGCCTCAAATTGACTTGGTGAAAAAGGTAGGGAATAATACTTGTTCCTTTCAGCTCTCCTGGTACGAGAAAGTGAATTGGCTAACAGCAAGTGACCCACATCAACAACAGTAAATAGGCTACTTTAGTAATATGTCATGGATGGACCAAAAATATAGAATCTATTTAAAATGTTTATGCTGAGTATATTATATTGGAATATATATTTTTCTGGATATGAATTAAACACAGCTACAATTTGGAAAACGTTTTTAAACAAAAACACAGCCGAGAACATTTCACACTACAGACCTGGATTAAAAGTGAAGGGTTATCAAAATTGTCAATAAAACATTTCTCAGTCAAAATAAGTAAAATATAGGGAAAGTGTCATTGAATGAAATGTGTGGCACCCAGCTCTACTGCTGAGGTTCCTGACAAAGAGCTGCTTTCAATAATGATCAATTTTTAAACAACATGCCACAATTTTAAAATATAAAATGTTAAAATATACCCCCCCCCAACACCACCATCATGTATATTGGACAGTAGGCTAATGGGCCAAAAGAACCTGTTATTTCACAGTTTGTGATGCTGCCAACAATCAGCCAGATCAGAGGCAAGAGTATGGGCAAAATTGATGTTTTTTCTTTTAAAATCTGGAAATACCGTAACCGACCAGCCTCCCCTGTTTGAAAGACTACCAGCCGCCACTGTTTGGAGTCCTATATTCATTCTTACACTGACCACTTCCAACCATCTTGATACACACAAAACACAAAAAGGAGAATTTCCAAGGTGGATTAAGGTAAAATTTTAATCTCATCTCATTACCTCTAGCCAATAACTTAAAATACTGGGAAATAATTCTCAGCTTAGAGTGTATAAACCTCTCACCCTGTCTCTGGGAACACCATTGAGACCATATCCAGTATATGACAGCTTTATGAATACACATGGTTGAGTAAGACTCAAACAACCGTCTTATTCCCAGAAACACTTGGAGATAAGGATAACTTGGGAAAATCAGACAACTCAAAATCAAAGGACTCAAAATCGGACAGATCAAAATCACAGTCAGCCCTAGGAAACACCATAGGACTTTTTATACAAGCAACATATTTTTGTGACTGGGATAACCGAAAACTAGTTCATCCATTCGGCCCTAGGAAACACCATAGAACTATCTATACGGTGGACGTATGAGTGCAACTGGGATAACCAGATTTCAAATCTCCAGATGGAAGAAGAGAACCCAATATAATTAATGAAAAAAAAATCCCTTACATTCCCCATGGTGAGCCCGGGCACGAGCTCCCAGGAGGGTGTATTGACAAATCTGGATCTAGGAATGTAGATCTCTGCTGCATAGGAGATTCTGCCTCGCAGATTCAGAAGCAGCAGTCACTAATGCAGACACAGCTGTTCAGAGATGTTTCTCAGTTTATTGTAAGACAAACATGAGTATATATCCACATTCAAGAGTGTGTTGTAGGTATATGATGGGATGATGATTTAAGAATCTGAGTCGTCTGTGTTTGACAGAGTAACATCAATAGGTGATGAAGCATTACATCACTGGTCAGAATAACCTTATGAAAGCAGGGAGCAGATGTGTGAGTGAATATAAATCTCAAGGATTTAACTAGCCAAAACAAGTAGCATTCAGAACAGCCTGTACCAGTTTCAAGCATGCCAAACACATATCTTAATCAGGTTTGTGGCTGGATACCTAGACTTCCAGCTGGTGAAAGCAATGGCTCTAAGTTGCCCCTCCTGTTCTTGGTATAATTCTGCCCCAAGGCTAATAGTACTGGCATCTGTATGCACAATGTAAGGGTGTTTTGGGTCTGTGAAACTGAGAATGGGAGCTGAGGTAAGTTTATCTATGATGATCTCAAATGCTTTATGACAGTTGGGTGTCCGTCGACTCTTAAAAGGTTTTCTGGGGTCAAAATATACATCAGGATTCACTTTGACCTTTGAACTTCTGTGGAGTGGTGGGTATATGTGGGTCACTTCATTGAGCAGATGGACTATGTCTGAAAAGCCTTTACCAAAGCGGTGGTAGTAGTCTGAGAAACCTAAGAAAGATCTTAGTTCTTTCTGGTTTTTGGGTCTTGGCCAGGTTTTTAAAGCCCTGATCTTTTTGGAATCTGTCTCCACATCATTTTCAGATTATGACATTTTCAAATAATAGGCAGTCAACTGAAAGAATTTGCACTTTTCAGAAGATAGCTTGAGTCCATACTCCTTGAGCCAGGAGCCGGGAGCATGAGCATTAGCATTAGCCTGGTTTCATGCTCTTCCAGAGAACTGGAAAAGATGATCGTCATCTAAGAAGAACAAAACTTCTTTTAACTCTCTGGGGTCTGAGGGTATTTTCTGGCACTAATGATTTTAGCATGCTCTGATTTTGTTGTCAATCTCAACAAATCTAAGTAGTATTTTCAAAGTCATATGAATTTTTTGTATTCAGCACAAGTTCAGCTACAATAATATCTATGTAGTATGTATGTCATGATTGTACTTTAAAAAAACAGATAAATGAAGATGTTGTAAAAAGCAAATTTAGAACTGTGTTGGAATGTGTGAAAAAAACATTACCCATTGTGTCGAACTATTTTGGTCACTTGAGGTGATTCTTTTCAGGCTTAGGAATGTATCAAGCACAAAAACTTAAATCTGCTCCATTGATTTGGACAATTAACTGACCATCAAAAAAAAGTATGTCCTATTGTTTTGGGATAAAGGGTTGGCAGTGGGAGGGGCATTCAATGAGAAGTGTAAAAATTCAATTCCATTCAATGAGAAGAGTGAACAGCCCTCTTAATCCCATCAGATTAACTTCTAATCCCATCAGGTCAAGTCAGAATGGGTAAGGTCGTGGTTTTTTTTCATAGATTCCAACACAGTTCTAAAACTACTTTTTACTAGAGCTTCATTTATCTGGTATTTGACTTTATTTTGGTATTTGACTCTATTCAGTGGGACTTCAAATTAACTCTTGTAGTATCTTACTCAGTTCAGAGCCACAATCAAGGGGCGGCACGGTGGTGTAGTGGTTAGCGCTGTCGCCTCACAGCAAGAAGGTCCGGGTTCGAGCCCCGTGGCCGGCGAGGGCCTTTCTGTGCGGAGTTTGCATGTTCTCCCCGTGTCCGCATGGGTTTCCTCCGGGTGCTCTGGTTTCCCCCACAGTCCAAAGACATGCAGGTTAGGTTAACTGGTGACTCTAAATTGACCGTAGGTGTGAATGTGAGTATGAATGGTTGTCTGTGTCTGTCAGCCCTGTGATGACCTGGCGACTTGTCCAGGGTGTACCCCGCCTTTTGCCTGTAGTCAGCTGGGATAGGCTCCAGCTTGCCTGCGACCCTGTAGAACAGGATAAAGTGGCTAGAGATGATGAGATGAGAGCCACAATCAACTCTGTTACACAATTACTCTGTAATTTTGCTCCCACTCCAACTCCAAATTTTACTCTCTAACCTCAAAATTGAGTAAAATTAACTATTTTTGAAGAAAATGCTTTTAACTCTGGAAAAATTGCTCAGTCATTTTTCTTGTGCATGTGCTACAGTAAATGTATATCAACTGATGTACTCATAATAAATAGAAGAAATCTTTACACTGACTCTAGTTGATCTTTGGCTGGATCGAGTCGAAGTAAAAAAAATAAAAATAATAATAATAATTGAAAAAAGGCACCGCTCATCATCAGTGCCGCAGTTCTCAAGATTGAATTGAATTGCTGTCCTGAATCATGAATTGAATCATAAATTAAATCGCTGTCCTGAAATTGAATTGCTGTCCTGAATCATGAAATGAATCATGAATTGAATCACTGTCCTGAATCATCCAAACCACATTAAATCTGCATGCCATCTCGCAACAAGTTTTATCTCCAAATAGCCTAAACTATGTCTGACAGATTTTATCCTGTTTACAGTGGGCGTTCCCACCATGAAAGAGAAACCAGTCGAGACTGAAAGCATGAAAGTGATTATCATGCTGTTACCATGTGAATATTCTTTTATGAATGCGTAAGTGTGTGCTCAGTGCTCCGACTCCGGTGTGACTGAGTAAGGTGACAAGTTTTATATTTCATCTAATTGAGGTAATTTAAAAACTATATTATTTGGCAGTGGGCACATAGGAAAGTGTAAAGTATGAAGTTTCTGTCAATATGATTATTATCCTTGTATGATGAAAAACTCATGAAGATATTTTTTTAAATACATGACCTACTCATTCTAAACCTGTCGAGCTTCGCCAGTGAAGCTCTCGACCCCAGAGGGTTAAGTTCATTTCCCCTACACACTTCTCCATTATCCTCTGCAAAGTATTTGGTGCATTTGTTATGCCTTGAGGCATGTGAATGAACTCTCAGAATCCTAATGGCATGGCAAAGGCTGTTTTAGCTTTGTCTGCTTCATCTACCTCAATCTGGTAATCTTCAGATTTTAAGTAGAGCACTGTGAACCACTTGAACCACATCCTTTGTCAAGGAGAAAATCCAAGTTCCAAAATTCCAGGAGTATCAGGGGTATCAAGAAAACCTAACCAAGGTAGGTCAGAAGCCATTAACAATTATTTGCACAAATCTTTGTTCACCTCAGTCACCTCTCTTATCACTTCCAAACACATTTAAAGATTATAACAAATGTGTCTGCTGTACACTCTTCATTGAAGTTATGCCTCTCCGGCTCACCTCCTTTTGTGTGTTTCTTCTCATTTTTTCCCTCTTCCTTGCTCTGTGTTACCACACTCGCTATCCTGAAGTAGTGGAGCTTACTTCCTCCCACCAATGGGAATACAGTACTGCCTTATTTAGCCAAAGTAACCCAAATCTTAAAATAAACTTGACAGACATGCAAAACAACCTGATAACTTTTTGTGAAACAAATTTTGGTAAAATAAATAACTATAAAATTAAATTATGGAACTTTGTTTCTACTGGGTTACAGTAACACTGATTTTCTCAGTACGCTCATGCTTATGGATAAATGCCAATCAGCTGTAAATTACCAAGAATGTCCATCCATCCATTATCTGTAGCCACTTATCGTGTTCTACAGGGTTGCAGGCAAGCTGAAGCCTATCCTAGCTGACTATGGGCAAGAGGCAGGGTGGACCCTGGAGAAGTTGCCAGGTCATCGCAGGGCTGACACAGAGACAAACAACCATTCACACTTACGGTCAATTTAGAGCCACCAATTAACCTAACCTGCATGTCTTTTGACTGCGGGGGAAACCCACACAGACACAGGGAGAACATGCAAACTCCACACAGAAAGGCCCTTGCCGGCCGCTGGGCTCGAACCCAGGACCTTCTTGCTGTGAGGCGACAGTGCTAACCACTACACCACCGTGCCGCCCCCAAGCATGTTCGTAACATAATTCATTTTACATTTAGTGATCCACAAACTCAAAGATAAGAGCTGGATGATGATGATGATTAAGCAATGAAAGAGGCCTCCTAATCACTGCATATAATCAATGTTCCAGTAATGCAGCTCAGCCATTGCAGTATATCACATACCACACTCTAAATCTCCCTCCTGTTGTCTATTGTCTTAATCTAATGGTTAATCTTATTATTCATAATTTATGGATTTGTTTTAGTGTGCTTTCTTAATATGAAGTGACTGAATATCACAAAAGTTATGCTTTGTGTAACTGAAATAAATCAGTGATGTGAACTTGTCTGGGTAATTTGTATGGACATTTGCAGTAACTCATCACCAGTTGTATGTATGATTTGGAGCCAATAGATTGAGGCTCACTTTAGTGAGTTTCCTTAAACAGAAATTTACACAAACTCAGGAGTGTTTTTTGGATACAGATGGTTTTATTTTTGTTTTTGTTTTTCTTCAACCAACTTGATTTTCATGAATACAGCATTTCTTATGTAAATGCTTCTAAAAACATTTTATGCATATTTATTATTACGTTGCGCTAACAATTAAATGATTGCCTTTAGACTTCCATTAATGTGTCAAAATCTGTCTGTGGTGATCACACATACTGTATGCTACAGATGCTGAATACAAAGTGTTTCACTATTTGCATCGACACTGTGCAAATTCCATGTTGATGAAGGATAAGAATATACCAGTGAGAGAGATGCTGTAATGAGAACAATATGGACTAGGCACATCTGCCATGCATTTACTCTATATGTCACCACCATACATCATCAGTACGAGTTTTCCAGAGAACAAAAGGAGCTCATTGTGAAGGCAGCAGGTGGAAAACAGAGGTGAATTGCTTGACAGGGCAGCTGGTCATGGACTGGAAGAGTGGTTTAAACAGGCAGTAGTGTAGCTCTACACCATTTAATGACACTGTCTGAACAGTGCAATGTGTTTTCACCCTGAAGTCAATAATTAGGGGACTTCCACCCTACAGTCGCCACATGCCGGCCCTGCCTAGGCTAATTACAGGCGACGGGCAAAACAAAGCACAACTTCATTGCATGCATAACACTGGGGTAACAGGAAATTCCAGGCTAAGTGCATAACACAAATAATGGGGTTTTGAAATTTTTAATCAACATACATCAGAAGTGAAAACCATTATAATTTTAATGGTATAAGATCAACAGAAGTGAACATTACACACATTTATATGACAGCACTGCTGAATACAGCTACTGGATGTTTAGTCAGAGAGTGCTGATTCATTTTCTATTACTACACAGCACTGGCAGTATTTCCAGCAGCAAGACAAATCACAGGTTTATGTATATTAATGCACTCAGTAATAAGCTATTGTTTCTATAGTAACAACTAACACAGGAACTTCACATATAGTGGTGACTGAAAGTTTGTGAACCCTTTAGAATTTTCTACATTTCTGCATAAATATGACCTAAAACATCATCAGATTTTCACACAAGTCCTAAAAGTAGATAAACAGAACGCAGTTAAACAAATAAGACAAAAACATTATACTTGGTCATTTATTTATTGAGGAAAATGATCCAATATTACATACTGTATCTGTGAGTGGCAAAGATATGTGAACCTTTGCTTTCAGTATCTGGTGTGACCCCTTTGTGCAGCCATAACTGCAACTAAATGTTTCCGGTAACTGTTGATCAGTCCTGCACACTGGTTTGGAGGAATTTTAGCCCATTCCTCCGTACAGAACAGCTTCAACTCTGGGATGTTGGTGGGTTTCCTTACATGAACTGCTCGCTTCAGGTCCTTCCACAACATTTCGATTGGATTAAGGTCAGGACTTTGACTTGGCCATTCCAAAACATTAACTTTATTCTTCTTTAACCATTCTTTGGTAGAACAACTTGTGTGCTTAGGGTCGTTGTCTTGCTGCATGACCCACCTTCTCTTGAGATTCAGTTCATGGACAGATGTTCTGAAATTTTCCTTTAGAATTCGCTGGTATAATTCAGAATTCATTGTTCCATCAATGATGGCAAGCCGTCCTGGCCCAGATGCAGCAAAACAGACCCAAACCATGATACTACCACCACCATGTTTCACAGATGGGATAAGGTTCTTATGCTGGAATGCAGTGTTTTTCTTTCTCCAAACATAACGCTTCTCGTTTAAACCAAAATGTTCTATTTTGGTCTCATCCATCCACAAAACATTTTCCCAAAAGCCTTCTGGCTTGTCCATGTGATCTTTAGCAAACTGCAGGTGAGCAGCAGTGTCCTTTTTGGAGAGAAGTGGCTTTCTCCTTGCAACCCTGCCATGCAAACCATTATTGTTCAGTGTTCTCCTGATGGTGGACTCATGAACATTAACATTAGCCAATGTGAGATAGGCCTTCAGTTGCTTAGAAATTACCCTGGGGTCCTTTGTGACCTCGCTGACTATTACACGCCTTGCTCTTGGAGTGATCTTTGTTGGTTGACCAAGTCAAGTCAAGTTTATTTGTATAGCGTTTTTAACAATAAACATTGTCACAAAGCAACTTTACAGAATTTGAACGACTTAAAATATGAGCTAATTTTATCCCTAATCTATCCCCAATGAGCACACCTGTGGCGACGGTGGCAAGGAAAAACTCCCTCAGATGACATGTGGAAGAAACCACGAAAGGAACCAGACTCAAAAGGGAACCCATCCCCATCCGGGCAACAACAGACAACATGACTATAACATTAACAGTCCTAACATAAAGTCAGCTTCATTGATGCTATAAACCCCCTAACTGACGGAAACCCGAGCGCAAAACCATTCACGACAACTGTAGTCCCAAAGTCAGCAAGTCAACTGCAGTCCTAAAGTCAGCAAGTCAACTGTAGTCCCCAGCCACAAAAGCACCACTGCAAGAGTCCAGAGCGTCCTCCAGGCACGACCCCTAACTGCCCACATGGTGCCGTCCTCCACAGGAGCAATGCAATGAGACTCCAACTAGACATGGGGCACCAGGATGGATCAGACAGGTCTGAGGAGCAGAAGAGGTCAGCATCTCGATCCCAGGACTGACATGTAACTCAGAGGGACAGACTGGGGGGGGGGGGGGGGAGAAAAACACAGGTTGTTAGGTATGCCCAATGTCACCTGAATAAGTAGGAAAAGTATACATATTGCACTGAATACAAGCAGGGACTCCGGCAACTAACTATGACAGCATAACTAAAAGGGGAGAGCCAGAAGGTAATACAGGCATGAGGGAGCCCCAGGATATACCCCATTCCTGGGGAGGGTAACAATGGTATTGAATTTCCTCCATTTGTTCACAATCTGTCTGACTGTGGATTGGTGGAGTCCAAATTCTTTAGAGATGGTTTTGTAACCTTTTCCAGCCTGATGGGCATTAACAACACTTTTTCTGAGGTCCTCAGAAATCTCCTTTGTTCGTGCCATGATACACTTCCACAAAGATGTGTTGTGAAGATCAGACTTTGATAGATCCCTGTTCTTTAAATAAAACAGGGTGCCCACTCACACCTGATTGTCATCCCACTGATTGAAAACACCTGACTCTAATTTCACCTTCAAATTAACTGCTAATCCTAGAGGTTCACATACTTTTGCCACTTACAGATATATAATATTGGATCATTTTCCTTAATAAATAAATGACCAAGTATAATATTTTTGTCTCATTTGTTTAACTGGGTTCTCTTTATCTCCTTTTAGGACTCGTGTGAAAATCTGGTGATGCTTTAGGTCTTATTTATGCAGAAATATAGACAATTATAAAGTGTTCACAAACTTTCAAGGACCACTCTAAACAGATTTGTGTGATCATTGATATGGTGAAGTTTTCTTTGAGGAGATGCTTATTTTGCAATTTTGGATGAGTCCTCTCTGTCAGCGCTTTATAACAGTCAGCGGTAAAGCTTCAACTTTGTTTCCTGACACAGTGTAGTCTTCAGGACCGAGTGTTTTGCAGTTTCTTGTAAGATGACCAGTTGTTTTTTTGACTTATTAACTTCAAGAGAGAAAAAATAGGTACCCTATGGGTCCACGCGGCTACTGCTTATAAATAAAATTGTTTTCTGATACAATGTCCATACAGCAAATATAGCATATATACATGTTATCAATTAACTCTAAAATAAAAAATAAAATTAATAAATTCAAGCGAATAGCAGAAGTTTGACCAATTATATTTTTAAGCTTTACTTTTTGTTTTCACTTTTGTCAAAGACGGTATCAGAAATGTCTCATCTCATCTCATCTCATCTCTATCTCTAGCTGCTTTATCCTGTTCTACAGGGTCACAGGCAAGCTGGAGCCTATCCCAGCTGACTATGGGCGAAAGGCAGGGTACACCCTGGACAAGTCGCCAGGTCATCACAGGGCTGACACATAGACACAGACAACCATTCACACTCACATTCACACCTACGCTCAATTTAGAGTCACCAGTTAACCTAACCTGCATGTCTTTGGACTGTGGGGGAAACCGGAGCACCCGGAGGAAACCCACGCGGACACGGGGAGAACATGCAAACTCCACACAGAATGGCCCTCGCCAGCCATTTCATTCTGACTTTTCTGACCTGAAAAGCTATGATAATCAAAAGGTAAATTTTCTTAACATAAACACCACTTACTTGATATCGAATCAGTAGCCTTGGTGAACCACGAGGTGAATTTCGTTTGTCTTTTTATCTGCCGATTATCTTCTGATACTACAACCCCGATTCCAAAAAAGTTGGGACAAAGTACAAATTGTAAATAAAAATGGAATGCAATGATGTGGAAGTTTCAAAATTCCATATTTTATTCAGAATAGAACATAGATGACATATCAAATGTTTAAATTGAGAAAATGTATCATTTAAAGAGAAAAATTAGGTGATTTTAAATTTCATGACAACAACACATCTCAAAAAAGTTGGGACAAGGCCATGTTTACCACTGTGAGACATCCCCTTTTCTCTTTACAACAGTCTGTAAATGTCTGGGGACTGAGGAGACAAGTTGCTCAAGTTTAGGGATAGGAATGTTAACCCATTCTTGTCTAATGTAGGATTCTAGTTGCTCAACTGTCTTAGGTCTTTTTTGTCGTATCTTCCGTTTTATGAGGCACCAAATGTTTTCTATGGGTGAAAGATCTGGACTGCAGGCTGGCCAGTTCAGTACTCGGACCCTTCTTCTACGCAGCCATGATGCTGTAATTGATGCAGTATGTGGTTTGGCATTGTCATGTTGGAAAATGCAAGGTCTTCCCTGAAAGAAACGTCGTCTGGATGGGAGCATATGTTGCTCTAGAACCTGGATATACCTTTCAGCATTGATGGGGTCTTTCCAGATGTGTAAGCTGCCCATGCCACATGCACTAATGCAACCCCATACCATCAGAGATGCAGGCTTCTGAACTGAGCGCTAATAACAACTTGGGTCGTCCTTCTCCTCTTTAGTCCAAATGACACGGCGTCCCTGATTTCCATAAAGAACTTCAAATTTTGATTCGTCTGACCACAGAACAGTTTTCCACTTTGCCACAGTCCATTTTAAATGAGCCTTGGCCCAGAGAAGACGTCTGCACTTTTGGATCATGTTTAGATACGGCTTCTTCTTTGAACTATAGAGTTTTAGCTGGCAACGGCGGATGGCACGGTGAATTGTGTTCACAGATAATGTTCTCTGGAAATATTCCTGAGCCCATTTTGTGATTTCCAATACAGAAGCATGCCTGTATGTGATGCAGTGCCGTCTAAGGGCCCGAAGATCACGGGCACCCAGTATGGTTTTCCGGCCTTGACCCTTACACACAGAGATTCTTCCAGATTCTCTGAATCTTTTGATGATATTATACACTGTAGATGATATGTTCAAACACTTTGCAATTTTACACTGTTGAACTCCTTTCTGATATTGCTTCACTATTTGTCGGCGCAGAATTAGGGGGATTGGTGATCCTCTTCCCATCTTTACTTCTGAGAGCCGCTGCCACTCCAAGATGCTCTTTTTATACCCAGTCATGTTAATGACCTATTGCCAAGTAACCTAATGAGTTGCAATTTGGTCCTTCAGCTGTTCCTTTTTTGTACCTTAACTTTCCCAGCCTCTTATTGCCCCTGTCCCAACTTTTTTGAGATGTGTTGCTGTCATGAAATTTTAAATGAACCAATATTTGGCATGAAATTTCAAAATGTCTCACTTTCAACATTTGATATGTTGTCTATGTTCTATTATGAATATACATAATATCAGTTTTTGAGATTTGTAAATTATTGCATTCCGTTTTTATTTACAATTTGTACTTTGTCCCAACTTTTTTGGAATCGGGGTTGTACAAAGTTATAATGAGGTTTTTCTTATTTTGTTTCTAGTTCTGATTAGTTCCGAAGTTTATCAAGAAATAGAACGGGTAATCGAACTTGATCAGGATAAGTGCTAACTGGTTACGAAGTTTTGCTATTGTTACACACATTCTTACATTCTTATACTGTACTCGTTCTTATGTATGTACCTTTGATAACATGAGATCAACTGTTCATATTGCGAGATCACAATTCACCGTTCTGGTGATTGTAATACTTACGTGCATGCACAGTGCACTACTGTTACACTAATTCTTACAACACGATGATAATGCGAGATCAACTGTTCATATCATGAGATCACAATTCGCCATTCTGGTGATTGTAATACTTATATGCATACGCATTGCGCTATTGTTACACTCATGCTTACATTTTTACAACACGATGATAATGCGAGATCAACTGTTCATATCACAAGATCATGATTCACTGTTCTGGTGATTGTAATGCTTATGCACTATTGTAATCCTTGTGCGTATGCACATGTGCAGTGCGCGATTGTTACTCTCTTACATTCTTACAGCACAATGGCATAGTGGCTACCGCCTCTATATGAGGCAGTAGCCACAAAAAAACAAGAGATTGGTGATGGCTGATAACAGGGACTTACTTTTTCCTCAATATTTAACATAGCTGTAAATGGATGAAAAGTATGTTATTATTTAATGCATGTGTTATTATCTTTTCATAATTCATCTATTCAGCTGCAAGAAAGGCTGATTAGCCACTCCAATACAACATTTAACAAATAATTCTTTTAAAAAATTGCTGTTACATGAGGGATAAAACGAATCAACTTTGCAGTGGTGACAGTATCTCCACTTCACATCGGGCTGCCTAACGCCACATTGACGTTGATAATTTTCCAATAACAGCATGTCTGAAGGTGTTTAATTCCTTACATTTCAAGGAGTCCTCTCACCACCAACAAGGAGTTAAATAAATTTACAAACTCATGTTAATGACTCATGCAGCAGTAAATCAAATAATTGCTCAGCAGAAATGCAGATTTGTTTCATGTGGTGTCTCTATTTTCCACCACGGACTCTGTCCCCATGGGAAGCCTGTTTCTCTGTAGTATCGCTGCCCAGTTTGCCGTTTCAGCCTGGCTTCTATTACTCTCTCTGGGGAAGAGAACATTCTGAGAGCAGCTACTCTTTAATGTGGTTGAGACTGTGGCCCAGGCTTCCTGCCATCCATGCATTCTCGTACCCATACATAACCTCTCTCTCTCTCTCTTACTCTTTTTGCAGTCTAATCTCTCCTCCTTTCTTTCATGCCAGACTCTTGATAGTAAACACACTCTCGGATGTGACAACAACACAGCCCACCATAAGGCGCTCTGATCCTCCTTCGAGCTCTTGATTGGAATTTGTTTTCACTGATCCCCACTTAACAAATGCCCTCGCCGTTCTGCAGTCCAATTACTCACACGCTCTGTTTGTCCCACACTGAAATCACCAATCCTTAAGCTTTTTGTCAGCCTAGCATTCCATGCACATTCATCGATTTGTTTTGTTTGGTTTCAGTCCTTCCTTCCATGCTGGATCAAAATTCTTTGAGCTTTGCTATAAATCTAGTAACGTATGTTCCAGAGATTGGATCCACCCCAATGGGCATGCTCTGCTTCACATTTCTATTGTTCCATGTGAACGAGGGCAAGGAACCTTGCTGGATGTCTGGCGTATACCTACATTTCAGTTGGTTATATTGATTAAAGGATTACCAGTTCCTGGAAAGACAGGGGGATTTAGCAGGACTTCCGTTCTTTTAGTGCAAAGTCTAACTGGCTTTTCTTGTGTAAACTCCTGAAACTGATTGCTCATTCACACAGATAATTGTTTAAGGAACCTTGGAAGATTGTCAATAGCTAAACAAACACATGGTTTCCACCAAAATCTTCAAATTTCATGATTTTATTTGCCTTCTCTGTTGCCGAGCCTAGAAGAGGATGCCTTAATTTCGAGTTTGTTTATCCAATTTTCATCATGCAGTTCCAGAGAGTGTATTTAGCCCAGAGAGATTTCATTGCATCACCATAACTGGTCACTGTTGAAGCTCTGAACAGCAGGCTGTTACCACTGAACTTGGTTTTCTTCCAACTAAGAAAGACAGAGATGCAGAGAAGTACTCTTCTCAAACTGCTCCTGCCAAAACAAGATTCATTTCTGTCAACACTCGGCGTGGAAAGAGGGCACTGATTCAGCTATTGACATGCAAATGGAAACTTGCTGTGGATTGTGAAAAATGACACTCAAAGACAGGTTATTAGATTGCTAACACAGATATGTTTTTATGCACGATGTGGCTGTTTTAAATTTCAATAGTACGCCCCAAATGCTGCAGAATACGCAAAGGATGTCAATCAAGTTAAAAATAAAATCATAGCAATAGAACAAGGTTGAATGTGTTGCTACGTTGTGGCATGCTGTGCTGGCAATGACACTGTAAATGTGGAGAGTCAAGGTTGTTAAAGTCCATTACCATTATGTTGCTGACAGCAACCTGGACAAAGACGAGAGAGATATCCTGCTCTTCATTTTTGCGCTTCAGCTTTGTCCACTTTTGGATGTGGAGACTGGAGAAAGATGAGCGAGACTTGAGCAGAGAAGAATGTTTATGTGTCACGACATCAGTCATTAGTTAGCGCTACATTTGAATGTCACCAGCCTCATAAAGTTATTACGCAACAGGCTTTTATATAAACTGAGGTTGGAACTTAAACAAACCCAGTGAGTTAAAACATATGGCTAATAAGCTGTTAATGAATGAAGCTCCTGTGATGTATGTCAAGTCTGGGTGCTACGTGCTGAACTAAACGGCCTGTTCATCAATTTAGCTGTAATTTAAATCACAGGATTATATTGATGCACTTGTTTTAATACAGTGCTGTTTCCATAGCAACATCTCTTGTATGAACTTGTATTGCAGACTCTTTGCATAATCTAAGCCTAATAATAGTTGTAAATTGATTAAATAACTATAAAAGATAAAAAGTATGATATTTCTTTCATTAATAAATTGCAATCACTGTGGTATAAGAGGAATAAAACACTTTGCTGTTATAGGGTAATGTATCATGGCCTAATGGTTAGAGAAGCAGCTTTGGTGCCAAAAGGTCACTGGTTCAAGTACCTGGACCAGCAGGAATAGCTGAAGTGCCCTTGAGCAAAGGCAACTGCTCCCCAGGTCGTTCTGGGTACATTGTACGTCGCTCTGGATAAGAGCGTCTGCTAAATGCCATTAATGTAATGTATTACACCACCCTGTTGTGGATTATTTTCCTACAACAGCATACCCCACTGGGTGTTATTCCTTACATAATGCCTTTCTCTCTGTCTATGCCTCACTCTCTCCACATAACCCTAGGTTAAGGCTACATCCACACGGCAACGAGATTTTTTTTTTAAATATCGCGTCCACATGGAAATTTCAGGTTCATATGGCAACGTAACGGGGCGGCACGGTGGTGTAGTGGTTAGCGCTGTCGCCTCACAGCAAGAAGGTCCGGGTTCGAGCCCCGTGGCCGGCGAGGGCCTTTCTGTGCGGAGTTTGCATGTTCTCCCCGTGTCCGCGTGGGTTTCCTCCGGGTGCTCCGGTTTCCCCCACAGTCCAAAGACATGCAGGTTAGGTTAACTGGTGACTCTAAATTGACCGTAGGTGTGAATGTGAGTGTGAATGGTTGTCTGTGTCTATGTGTCAGCCCTGTGATGACCTGGCGACTTGTCCAGGGTGTACCCCGCCTTTCGCCTGTAGTCAGCTGGGATAGGCTCCAGCTTGCCAGCGACCCTATAGAAGGATAAAGCGGCTACAGATAATGAGATGAGAGATGGCAACGCTTGCTGAAAACAATACAATACATATGCCACACCACTGCGTGCACTGTAAGACGGTCCCATCGGAGACACCAGAAAAATAGAAGAAGTAGACGCATGTGCATAAACCCCTTCTTCTGTAGCATTAGCCACATAAAGTTTTGATTATTAATCATTAGCGTATAACGAAAGACGCTGAAAGAGGAATGAATGGGGGTAGAAGGAAGCCGGTACGCCAACATTCTGAGATCCTCCAGAATTCTTTAATGGTCCGGAATAAATTGAATGCTACACGTTGATGGATTACTTTGTTCTTCTACGCCCTTTTTGAGGAATGTATTGTCAGACTAAAACCAACATCTGAAGAGGTGAGATCACTCCTTTTTTTTTCCTATGTTTGCTGGAGGGATTGTTTTTGTTTTTGGAAAGCGCATGGGCGGCGCGCGGTTTGGTTATACTCAGTACTTCCACAGTGTTTGGACTAAAGACTCTGCCCTAAGGGCTATTCCCTCTCTCTCTCTCTCTCTCTCTCTCTCTCTCTCTCTCTCTCTCTCACTTTGCACCATTACACAATAAATATTCACAGTGAAAATATTTTGTAAGCGCGTTTCATGAACCAAGTTATAGGATTTGTTGACAACTCGCATCGAGTTCGTTACACTTCTACCCGGCGTGAAGCACTGACAGTCATGTGGTTGTGACGTCATCGTAAACAAATCCGTTCTACTCATCCAGATGACTTCGCAACGGCGCCGTTGCCAGATTTTTTCACTCTGGAACCCGTTCTCAAAAGATTTCGTTTTGGGGCACCCAAAACGCCGGTGCCGTGTGGACGCCAGGCCGAAACAATAAACAATTTTATCAGATTCACCTGAATCCGTTGCCGTGTGGACAGGGCCTAAAATGTAGACAGAATTGATGAACGAGACCGTCATTGACGGCATAGCTCACTCCGGCTCTGTCTAGTCCAGAAGAAACAATCTAAAGTGGGCCACCTTGTGCAATAAATGTTGTAAGCTATGTACAAGCTATATATAGACACTATATATAGGAATAATTGCACCCGAGGAATACCTCCCTATTTGCCAGAAAGAACAGTGAGAAATTGACCGAGAAGAAGCGATTTTTATTGAACTACTCATTAAGGCTTAATTAATCCATAACTTCATTAATAATTGTAATTAAGTAAATCTGGGTAGAAGTTATATGCATCATAGATACCTCTACCTTCATGCCAGAAAGAATCAAAATTGGTCAAGAATTGAGAGAGAAGAAGCGATTTGTGTGGAAACTGCTCATTAGGGCTTAATTACTCCATATCTTCATTATTAATTGCAATTATGAAAATTTGTGTAGAAGCTATATGCACTCCAGGTGGACCTGCCTTCCTGCCAAAAAGAATAAAAACCGGTGAAGAATTGAGAGAGAAGAAGCAATTTTTGTGAAATGTGGACGACGCCGGATTGATGACAGACGACGGACAACACATGATGGCATAAGTTCATCGCCTGTCGGCTGGATAAGCTAATAAGTAAAATAAGATACACAAAGTGTCACAAAAAATGGAACTGCATAAAATATAAAAAATATAAAAAATTCCTGGGATTTCGTTTCAACTATTAACCATCTAACTATTTGTGCAACTCCCTGAGGTCTTATCTCAGGTTAAAATGTGGACAGAATTGATGAACGAGGAACCCAGGAACTTTTTCTTTCCCCTGAACTGAGAGTGACAGATGCAGTTTTGTGCCTTCGGCATTTATTACAGTATTACCTTTGCTTATGTGGGCATGTGTGTGAGAATGTCATGTCTAAACAACTTAGCAGACCTTCTATCATTCCTTTGTTTCTGTCTTGTGAGACTACAGATGTGTCATTTAGCTTGACCTTTAACAGTGCTCAAATTTCATCACCTTAAATGCAGACACTCCCTCTCTCCTAACACACACTCACATTCACACACTTGTGTGTTTGCCTTCCACACCCATCCAATCAGGCTTGGTCTTATCTTTCCCCTCTAGTAGGGCTTATCTCCTTTCTCGCTCCTGATGCCAATCTCCTCTGCCTCGGTTTGTCTGTCCCTGGCCTCTTGGCCTAATCCCTCTGTCTGATAAACTTGGATTTTTTATTCACATCCACACCCCTCCTCTCTCTCTCTCTCTCTCTCTCTCTCACACACACACACACACACACACACTGGCACACACAAAAATGAACAGAGCTGGGAATGCAATTTGATGTGTGGATGCATTGTTTCACAGAAGTGATTTCTCAATGCAGGGCCTCATTTCCCCAGACTGTGAGTTTGATTTGTGAATTGTATGCGGTCAGAGCCAGGCTTAATCCAGCTGAGCATAAATACAATTGAAGAACGGCAGAACGAACGAGGGGTGTTCACCTCAGCACACAGCGTGACAAATCCAGGATACACGACTGGCATGTCTGCATGCATTAGGTGGGATATGATTGGATGTAGGCCGTGGAATCTGACCAATAAATGAAGAAAAGCAATGAAATGTAGAATCTCATTTGGCCCAGTTTAGGCTTTCTCATAATTTAGAAACAGCCTCGGGGAATTGAGTGACTCCTGATGGCGCTAGCTGCTCCCGTTTTCATTTTCTCAGACTCTATTGCTGTCGGTTGCTCTGTCTATGATGCATCAGGTGTGTGTTGTCATGTGTCAGAGTGAGTTAGCTGTTAGCTGGCAGACTCTCGATGAACAACAGCAGAGTCAGCTGGAGCAGATGGTGAGCGCTGGCTAAAAGCACTAGAGAGAGAGAAGAAAGAGACAGAGGACATCCCTCTATCTTACACCCAGGATTTTCTCCCATCAAACATAACCACACACAGCATTTCCGAACTATGCTCATGCTACATGCTCATCTGGTTGTCTGACTGATGGCTCCCTGTACGAGCCTGTAAATGACTGCTCCCATTACCAGTGGAGAATATGGAACATGAAGACTAATCTTGTGTGGTGAGACATTCCTGCCATTAATCAGGTGCATCTTCGCTCTGCAGGCCTTTAGGAGCTGTTGAACACAGACGGTGGGAAACGGTGAGGCTCTTGGCACCAATAAACCTGTTTCACTCACACTCTTAAGTACACTCACCATCACTCAGAGCACTGGATATCACCAATACTTTACACACGGCAACACTGAAATAAAGCATGATCATATAGAGCAAATTTAGTGGCTGAGATCTCCCATGGTGGTGTAGTGGTTAGCACTGTTGCCTCACAGCAAGAAGGTTCTGGGTTTGAGCCCAGCAGCCGATGGGGGCCTTTCTATGTGGAGTTTGCATGTTCTCCCTGTGTCTGTGTGGGTTTCCTCCAGGTGCTCCGGTTTCCCCCACAGTCCAAAGACATGCAGGTTAGGTTAATTGGTGGCTCTCAATTGACCGTAGGTGAGAATGTGAGTGTGAATGGTTGTTTGTCTCTGTTTGTCAGCCCTGCAATGTCCTGGTGACTTGTCCAGGGTTTACCCCACCTCTCACCCATTGTCAGCTGGGATAGGCTCCAGCTTGCCCGCGACCCTGCACAGGATAAGCAGTTACAGATAACGGATGGATGGCTCCCCCACAGTTCCAGACTCATTCAGAAATAACTGCAGTGCTTTCAATCAACCATATTCCTATTCTTCCATGGTGCCTTACAAAGACTTACAGTAAATTAAGTAGTTCATGCTGTCTAAAGCTGATGTAAGATTTTTACAGGATCAAGCCCTTGTGTGTAAAAATGTCAAAACTAGTGTGGTAGTCAAGAACACCTAAACCTAAAAGTCATGACCAAGACTTTGAAGGGTTGAGACCAAGAGCAAGGCAGGATGAAACCAAGTTAAGACCAAGACCAGGACCAGACCAGACCAGGGTGGATGAAGGTGGACAGGGATGGGTGACAGCATTAACAGTAACAAGATTTTAAATGAATAATGAATCACATTATTGGTTGCCTTTTAGCAGAAAGTTTTACATCCAATCACATTAATGATGGGAACAACTAAATCAGACAATGCACAGGCAATTTAGTGATATCGCTGCAGTTGTGGTCTTGACTGGACTTGAAACAAAATCCTGAGTTCTCTTTGTCCAAGTAAAAATGTGGTCAATTCCGAGTCAAGACTGAGACCGATCTCAAGTACTACAACACTAGTCAAAACTGAAAGTTGTTGCTACATAACACAGGCACCATACAACACTGAACATTATTAAGTAGTGAGGTGCAAGTTGCTACTTTTGAAATCAAGTTTGTAAGTAGCTGAAGTATTTGATCAATCCAATAATAAGCTGTATTGTATTTTCTCAACATAGGCACCCTCTAAGAAATGAAGCGCAATAAGGTGTGTGTTTTACAGGAAAATAATGAATAGCACTACAACTTTACTCAGCTCCTGGTCCAAGCACTGATCCTCTTCCGCTTGAACTACTGCAACTCTGTCCTTGCTGGCCTTCCAGCTTCTGCCATCAGACCCCTGCAGCTCATCCAGAATGAAAGAGTTCTCTATTTAGTTGTACTTTATATGGTTGGTTTGTTTCCTTGGCTGTTTGAGTATTGGTACTTCAACAGCATATTACACTAGGTATTGCTGTCACTCATTCACTTGGTACTACAACTGTACTCAGCTCCTGGTCCAAGCACTGATCGTCTTCCACTTGGACTACTGCAACTCTGTCCTTGCTGGCCTTCCAGCTTCTGCCATCAGACCCCTGCAGCTCATCCAGAATGCTGCAGCTTGCCTGGTCTTTAACCTCCTTCGTTCTTCCCATGTCACCCCTCTGCTTGTCGACCTGCACTGGCTACCTATCATAGCTCACATCAAATTTCATACATTGGTGCTAGCTTACCAAGCTCTCAAAGGGTTAGGGCCAGCATACCTCCAGAGACTGATCCACTCTTACACACCAGCCAGATCCTTACACTCCGCTACTACTGGTCGCCTGGCCCTTCCTTCTCTCCACTCCTGCCCAGCCCGCTCAAGCCTGCTGTCTGTCCTGGTTCCCTGTTGATGGAATGACCTTCCCATTGAGGTCAGAACTGCCGACTCCCTGACCACCTTCAAGCGCAGACTGAAGACTCACCTCTTCAGGCTGCACCGCTTCCCTTCTTCCCTGCCCACTGTGTAACTGCGTTTCGGTCTAGACCAACCCAAGCTGCATACTATCTAGCCTGGAGTTAGCTGTTTTGAGTTCTCTATTTAGTTGTACTTTATATGGTTGGCTTGGCTGTTTGAGTATTGGTACTTCAACAGCATATTACACTAGGCATTGCTGTCACTCGTTCAGTTGGCACTACAACTTTCTTGTCTAGAAGTTCAGCACTTTGTGTACCTGACCTTTGCACTCGTTGCATGTTGTACTCGTCACTCTGGATACGTGCACCTGCTAAATGCCATGTAATGTAACATAATGTAATGTCTGCAAGACAATAAAATGTTAATTTCCTCAACAGCCTCTTTTTTTCTCTCAAAAATATGCAGCTTTGGATGTTACTGAGAAACAGCAAAGCCATCCATTCTCCTGAAGAGCTGAAGATGACTGATAATGAAAAATGCATGTCAAAGAAGAACCTGCTACAAAGTTTTACTCAATTTAAAAAACAAAATAATTACACACTACAAGTGTCGCTCAAACTTTTTTATTGGCTAATTCTGTTGTAATCCATATCATTTCGCTTGCAGTCGTTTCACTGATCTAAAATTAGTGTGACTGGGCCTTTTTAAGAGTATTGACTCCAGATAACCTCAAAGTAGAAATGAGATTCCTGCATCCTGTAGTGTAGAAGTATGCTTGCTCCAGGAAGCAGTCGATAAACTGGATGGACTCAGCATGAGTGCTGCACTTCATGCAAAATAATGCATCCCCTCGAGAAGTCGTCATGCTCTCATGAATAGTGCCAACTCAAATCATTCCTCAGGAACAGCTTCTAGTAAGAAATGTACAAAGTGATATTTAAAAAAGCAGAAGTCGGGATAGAAGCGATCAGGTTGGATGATGTAAAATAAATGAGTCAGAGAGTGAACACAACTAAGGATTAAAGGTCACTCCTCCTGGCTTTTAAGCAGCAGAGTCTCAATTAATTTCCATTTGATTCTATTTCATATAGCAATTTTAACAATAGAAAATAACCATATTTCTACTGAAGTTTTGTGCATAATAGAAGTGATATTTCAACAAAACACAATTGCAAATGGTCTGTATTTTCACTGAGTAATGTTATATGATTAAAGCTGGGTTTTCTCCTCTCACAATAGCTTCTCCTCTTGTGATAGGTCTTACAGGGTGATCTTTTTCCAGAAAGGTAGGGTTTCCATTTGCTCTTCATGATATTCATGTGATTTTAATGCGAAAAATGTTTTTCTATTTCAATTTTGTGAAATATTGCTTTATCAAATCATCTGAGAAACCATCTCATATGAGCCTAAAAACTTTTTTGTGATAGTTGAGAGGGTTTTTTCCCCCTAAATTCACACTTTTCCATTGCTTGTTTTTTTTAGTTCACTATTTCAAATTGCGCATTAAGCAGGTTAATGGGAACACGGCTACTGACACAA
The DNA here is from genome assembly GCF_027579695.1 of Neoarius graeffei. Lineage (NCBI taxonomy): Eukaryota > Metazoa > Chordata > Actinopteri > Siluriformes > Ariidae > Neoarius > Neoarius graeffei. The sequence continues at coordinate 84,137,089 of NC_083573.1, forward strand.
AGCAGCTTTGCAGACCTCTGGATGCAAAATTAAATACATAATGTGCAAGCTCAAAGAGACAGTGGTAAAAAAAAATTATCCTTGAGATGGCATAAGGAAGAAGCCTTGAGAGGAATCAGACTTAAATTGGAGTTCATCTTCATCTAAATGAAACTGGGTAGTGCAATTATAAATCATTACAGTATCCCAGTGGTGGCTGGTGGTTTTAGATTAAGGGAAGCAGAAGTGTCTGTGATTGAAGTGCAGTGTACCTGTGTGCATTGTTTTCCTGGATTCATCTGTTGGTCTGCTCTCCTGTTTAAGCCTCATAAGTAAAAGCATCAAAAGACTTTTCCAAAATCAGGTTGACAGAATTAGTAGTGTTTGCCTGCTAACTAATTAGCTCAACTTCACTGAAGAATAAATAAACCTGCTAACCTATAAATAATAATAATAATAACAATAATAATAATAACTAGATAGAGACTGTGATCTAAAGTCACAGTGATTTGCACTCGCTGTTACAAACCAGGATGTCTGGTCACTATACCCTATACTGTAGATCCGTAACAGTAAGAGATAGAGAATGACACTTAGCAAGGAAAAGTTGTGCCCTGCCGCCCTGAACAAAATTTTTAAAAATCCTGATTGAAAATATCATGAACATTGACAGAGTTACAAGTGATTGAAAAAAAATCCCATTTTCCATGGATCATTCTGGATCAGTGATCCGGATCACCACCAAAAGTCATAGCAACGTAATTCAGCCCAGAGATATCCTTCATTTGAAATTTGGTGATGATTGGTTGAAAACTGAGGGAGAAATAGCATCCTAAAAATATAATAATAATAATAATAATAATAATAAAGCAGAAAGATCCTGAGTGAAAGTAGCAATTTGCGCCAGTGCTGCTAGTGCAAATTAATTAACTAGCTAGATACTGTGACTAAAGTCATAGTGATTTGTGTTAGCCCTTACAAACTAGGACCCTATAGATCCGGAGCAGTAACAGATAGAGAATGACACTTACTGAGGAAAAAAGCTTGTTTTTCATGGATCATTCTGGATCAGTGATCCAGATCAGCACCAAAAGTCATAGCAACTTAATTCCGCCCAGAGGTATTCTTCATGTCAAATTTGGTGATGATTGGTTGAAAACTGAGGGAGAAATAGTGTTCTAAAAATGTAATAATAATAATAACAACAACAAGAAAATAGAAAGATCCTGGGAGTAACAATTTGCGCCAGTGCTGCTAGCGCAAATTAATAATAATAATAATAATAATAATAATAATAATAATAATAATAGGGCGGCACGGTGGTGTAGTGGTTAGCGCTGTCGCCTCACAGCAAGAAGGTCCGGGCTCGAGCCCTGTGGCCTGCGAGGGCCTTTCTGTGTGGAGTTTGCATGTTCTCCCCGTGTCCGCGTGGGTTTCCTCCGGGTGCTCCGGTTTCCCCCACAGTCCAAAGACATGCAGGTTAGGTTAACTGGTGACTCTAAATTGACCGTAGGTGTAAATGTGAGTGTGAATGGTTGTCTGTGTCTATGTGTCAGCCCTGTGATGACCTGGCGACTTGTCCAGGGTGTACCCCGCCTTTCGCCCGTAGTCAGCTGGGATAGGCTCCAGCTTGCCTGCGACCCTGTAGAACAGGTTAAAGCGGCTAGAGATAATGAGATGAGATGAGAATAATAATAATAATAATAATAATAATAATAATAATAATAATCCTGTGACCCTGTAGGACAGGATAAGTGGCTACAGATAATGGATGGATGGAATAATAATAATAATAATAATAATAATAATAATAATAATAATAATAATAAAACCTAAATAACAAAACAACTTTATACATACAATCTATTGACAATATTACCAATTACTTGGCTAAAATAACAAGCTATATTAGTGTTTAACTGTTATTGATTGCATTACTGAAGGTCTAAGCACATTATAAGTCTGACTGGTGTTGATACGTTCAAGTTTGAGATGTCAGTCATGTTCATTACTGTTTCAGTGATTAGCAGTCCAGTGAATATTGAAAGGGTTTTTTTTAAATATATAATACCCTCTGCCCACACTGCCACTCACCCCCAGACAAGCCAAAACGATGTATTAAAATCCTGATTCCTGAATCCAGCTCTGATTCCTCTGATATCAGAGCTGCGTCGGTGGCTTCAAAGGAGATTTTCATGCAGCTTGCACTGTTCAGAAAAAACAGTTTGCGTTAAATGAACAAACAGCATGATATTTGCAATGAGATTTGATCATTTGATTTGCTAAAAAATATTGAATTTCAGCAGTGATGAATAACATAAACACATTTCATTGCTGCATTTTAATGCGATTTTAGGGCAGGCTAGCCTTCCCATGTAGTCTTAAAACATTGTGCAGCATACAGATGTAAAAGAGTAAAGACAAACAATTTAATGTGTTGAAAGGATGTTCAGTATGAGCAGATTGTGAAGAAGAGTGCCGGGATGAGCACAGGACAGATTTTATGATTATAGCAGCAGTTATTTGAAGATATTGACAGCATCCAGGTGAGATTATCCACTAGCACAAATAAGACGTGCTTGTTATGGTTGCCATTAATACATTGACTCATCAAGTGCTTGCCTCAGTTTTCCTAAAATCATATCAGAACAAAATCATTGTAAAATGGTAGCGTGAGCATCCCACTGATTTCTCTCTCTCTCTCTCTCTCTCTCTCTCTTTCTACTTAACTTTTCAATGCATATCGGAAAAAGGGCCAAGATCAGGTTTCACTGGACAGTCTTTATGATTGCAGCAGCAGTTCATAGGGACAAATAGGTATCCACTGAAGCAAAGGTGAGTTAGGGTGGTGTAGTGGTTAGTATTGTCACCTCACAGCAAGAAGGTGCCAGGTTCAAATCCCATGGCTGATGGAGGCCTTTCTGTGTGGAGTTTGTACTGTATCTTCTCCCTGTGTCTCTGTGGGTTTCCATTGGGTGCTCTGGTTTCCCCCACAGTTCAAAGACATGTAGATTAGGTAAAATACCCAGCCACTAGGGTTGTACAAGACAGTGCATACTTAGTGCTGGTCCTAAGCTTGGATAGGTTGAAAGATTAGTCTAAGCTAAACTGTTATTAACCTTCTGAAAATCAAGTCTCATTCAGTCTTGGGCATTAAGTGTTTTTGCATCCACCCTCACTGGACCTCCAACAAAAGCAGAACATGAGTCACAACCCCAGAAAGCTCAGATCAGGAGAGCAGATCTTCCTCCGTGTTATTTTTTGGATAGGGACACTGCAGGAGCTCAGGATCCAGGCTGTCAGCTCCCCTCCGGATCTTTCTGAGGCATGATGCAGGATGACACTCCACAGACTCGGTCACAGCGGCCCATGCTGTTATGCAATAACTCTCGCTGAGTGACTTTGAAGCATGCAGTGACAGCCTACATCCGTGGAGAACGTTGAAAGGAAGAGATGACATTTACTACAGAACCCGAGATGCACTTTTTCACACGCAGGGTTTCTACACGTTGCAGCTCATCAGATGACTGTCTGCTTTCATCAGTGTGTGTGTATCCTTTGTGGCAAGATGATTCAATTATAGTCTTTATAGTCTGTTTCCACTCACTCCTTTGTTAGCAGTGATGTCGTGAAGGCTCCAGCAGGGATAATGTCATACTGCACTGGTTAGTATTAGCTTTGCTGTAATTACTTGCAGTTTTACTGTAATGAGTTACCATGATTTGTTGTGTCCAGGTTCTCTGAAGGAACTGGCAGGTTTGTACTTGAATCTTAAGGAATCTGAAGGAAAAGAGCCAGAAAGAGAAAAAGAGAGAAAGATCGAGACATAGAATGAGAACAGGGAGTGGGAGAGAGAGAAAGAAATACCCCAGACTCTAAACGAAATGCTGGCCTGGTTTCAAACTTTCCATACTGAGCAGCTTACAAAACACCTTGGAGATAATGCTTGGGGATTAGCTAGCACTTCATTTCTTCTCCGCTTTTCCCCTCCACCTCCCTCTCTCTCTTTTCATGTGCTGGGCTCACCACTGCCACTGTAGCATTACTCCTGGCACCAGGGGCCGTCTTTCTGATACCATTCGCTGCTTACCCCAGCATTTGTTTATTTAATCCTGCATTTATGCACTGTGTATTAGAGCAAATGCAAAACAGCTTGCCACTGGGGAAAGAGAGAGAGAGAGAGAGAGAGAGAGTAAAAAAAAAAGCATACAAACCAAACATATGATATCAGGGGAAAAAATACACTGCAGAATTTAAAGGGAAGGCTGAACAGGAGCTTTAAGAACAATAACCTCATTCAACCTTTAGACAGATGGATTAGCAGTAAAGGCAGTTTAAAATAGACACTCACCATCCACTTTATTAGGAATTCAGTTATCTAATCAGCAGCAGCAAATGCAAAAAAAAAACATGCAGATGCAAGTCAAGAGCTTTAGTTAATGTTCAAATCAAATAACAGAATGAATAAAAAGTGTGATCTCGGTGACATTGATAATGGCATGGTTGTCGGTACCAGATGGGCTGTTTTGAGAATTTCAGAAACTGCTGATCTCCTGGGACTTTCACACACACATTGGTTTGAGCTGCCAGGAAGGATTTAGTTTAGTTCAGTTTATTGTAGTTCGCCACAAAAAGATAAATAATTACAATAAAAACAGAATTAAATACAACCAAATGAAAAAACAAAACAAAACATGGTGGCAAGGGACAATAACAGGGCTCGCGCCCCAATTGAAAATTGTCCCTTATGCTAAAAAGGGGAACTATATATCTCAGCTCATCTCATTATCTCTAGCCGCTTTATCCTGTTCTACAGGGTCGCAGGCAAGCTGGAGCCTATCCCAGCTGACTACGGGCGAAAGGCGGGGTACACCCTGGACAAGTCACCAGGTCTGACACATAGACATAGACAACCATTCACAATCACATTCACATCTACGGTCAATTTAGAGTCACCAGTTAGCCTAACCTGCATGTCTTTGGACTGTGGGGGAAACTGGAGCACCCGGAGGAAACCCACGCGGACAACATGCAAACTCCGCACAGAAAGGCCCTCACCGGCCACGAACCCGGACCTTCTTGCTGTGAGGCGACAGCGCTAACCACTCCACCACCATGCCGCCCGGAAATATATATATAACACATAAATATCGAACTATAAAAATACAGAAAAATAACAATACTAATAATAAAATAATACTGCAAAGATTGTTACATAGAAAAATACAGGGTGTTTCAAAAATGTGATATTATTTGAGATGTAAATATCCCAGAAACCACATAGTCTAGGCAAATGAAACTGAACAGACTTAATGTTGAGCAATATAAGATTTATTCCTCAAATTTTGAATGAGAAATTCAAAGGTATGTGGATTCAATGTACAATTTCACAAATTTTCAATATGCACACCACCTGAGACACAAACACACACAGACACACACAGACAACCTTCGTCTTTGAACTTTTTGTGCCGTGTCCAAATCTGCATTGCAGTTGGTGCATTTTTAGAGAATTCTCTCATAAACGCACGCTGCACAGTTTTGTTCAACTGTGTTCGAGCGTACTCTAACACACAAAACGTCTTTTCTTTTCCAGTGAATGGCATTTCTATACCTAAAAAGATAAAAACAAAAAAACATTAAACATAAAATTTTGACCTGTTTCCACACATGCTGTTAAAATTTGAGGTCAATTGAATGAGAATTGGCAAAGTTATTAGATTGTGAAATGATATCAAATTTTTTTGAAACACCCTGTGTAATAGACCTATGTAAAACTATTTTATTATATACTTTGAAGTATATAATCAAGTGCTTAAAAATATATAATAATAATAATAATAATAATAATAATAATAATAATAATAATGGTAGGATTAAGGAGGCTGGTAATTATGTTGTTTGTCTTTCAGAAACTGCAGTAAAAATGAACTTAAAATTGTACTACTTTTGCATGAAGACGGAAGATTGTTCCATAAGTTTACAGCTCTAGAAAAAAAAAAAGAAAATCTAAAGTAATTTTGTTTCTAAACAAGTAGTAATTCATATAATCACTCTTTACAGCTGTGGTGAGCAGAAAAGCATGTCAACATGCACAATACATCAAATTTTGAGTTGGATGGGCTGCAACAGCAGAAGACCACATTGGGTTCCACTTATCATAGGCACAGGCTCACCCAAACTGGACAGTTGAAATTTGGGGGGAGGAATCACATGGTCTTTATCCAGTCTTCAACTGTTCAGTTTCAGGTGAATATTATAAGTGTCAGTTTATACACACCCATACTCCACATGAAAAAGAAGCATATGTATTGTACGCATTATGTAACTTTCACTTGCAGTGGTGTTTTTGTGGCTGGGGACTGCAGTTGACTTGCTGACTTTAGGACTGCAGTTGACTTGTTGACTTTAGGACTGCAGTTGACTTGCTGACTTTGGGACTGCAGTTGTTGTGAACGGTTTTGCATTCGGGTTTCTGTTAGCAGGGGGTTTATAGCATCAATGAAGCTGACTTTGTTAGGACTGTTAATGTTATAGTCATGTTGTCTGTTGTTGCCCGGATGGGGATGGGTTCCCTTTTGAGTCTGGTTCCTCTTGAGGTTTCTTCCTCGTGTCGTCTGAGGGAGTTTTTCCTTGCCACCGTCGCCATAGGCGTGCTCGTTGGGGATAGATTAGGGATAAAATTAGCTCATATTTTACGTCGTTCAAATTCTGTAAAGCTGCTTTGCAACAATGTTTATTGTTAAAAGCGCTATACAAATAAACTTGACTTGACTTGTATTTTTTGGCTATTTGTCATTTCATAGCTACATAACAATTTGTGCATGTCTTTTTAATAGCATTCTAAATGAAAAGAGGATTACAGATTAGAAAAAGATGAGTACAATGGAAAATGTTAGATTAAATTCAATAGTACATGCATTTGGATAAAGTATAATCATAAACTGCATATTCTTCCACGCTGCACAACTGAGAGACACAGGAAATCATTCCTACCTGTTGCTGTCAAGCTGTATACAATGCCACTGTATAACTGTGGTACACTTCTTACCATGTATCCTTAACTCAGGTGCAATATATGTATATAGGAATCATTGTATTTAAGATCACTTCATTTTGCTTTTACTTAAGTTATTGAACTTATTTAAATTTATTTTAGTTTTATTTATTCTTTTTTAAGGACTATTTTATCTTCTATTTTTAGACATATTTACTTCTTCCTTGATTCAGGAGCTTGGTTGCAATTTTGAATTTCCCTCCAGGGATTAATAAAGTAATTCTGATTCTGATTAGTGATGAACTCCATCTTGGAGATGGCTGCTTTCTCTGCCTATTTTGAATCAATTCAGAGTGCCAACTTTAAACTCAGATTAGCCATCCATGTGCTCTGTTCACACACGATGCACTGTATAAATCTGATACACTCCTCTCTGATGCCTTGTGTCTTTGCTGAAAGCACTATGTTGTCTGAAATGAAGCAGAAATAGAGGCTATTTAAAGATTATTATGCAATATTGATGAGCCGCCTAACGCTAAGCTTCCACACTCTTTAGTAGCTAATTCCTCAAACTCAAACTCTACTATCGAGCTCATGAGATAGGTTGAGGTTTGATGGCTATTGGTGGTTAAAAAAAAAAAAAGCTCCAGAAGCTATTCAGACTATGAACACAATATTAAAAGGTGGAATTAAACTTTTGAAATTAAACAAAATCCAACTGAGAGATACCACATTGCCAATTACCAGTTAGTATTAGTGTTTAAAGTTAATACATTAAAAAAGGCATGGTAAATAGTAGATACAACTTTTAGATGAACATCTATCCATCCATCCATTATCTGTAACCACTTTTCTTGTGCAGGGTCACGGGCAAGCTGGAGCCTATCCCAGCTGACTATGGGTGAGAGGTGGGGTACACCCTGGACAAGCCACCAGATCATCGCAGAGCTGACACATAGAGACAAACATCAATTCACACTCACGGGCAATTTAGAGCCACCAATTAGCCTAACCTGCATGTCTTTGGACTGTAGGGGAAGCCAGAGCACCCAGAGGAAACCCACGTAGACACGGAGAGAACATGCAAACTCCACAACGTCAGTCACTGGGCTTGAACCTAGAACCTTCTTGCTGTGAGGCGACAGTGCTAACCACTACACCACCTTTCCACCCATGAACATCTAACAGCTATTGAATTAACATACATAAGCAAACGTAATGGCGGATAATTTCTGTCTGATCAAAGCTCCAAATGTATACAGTCAAATAAACTTCTTAAAGATTTTAATTCACCCTCGAGTCAATCAATAATGAGTTTTAACATTATTACCAAACAACACCCTCATTGCTACAAAGGAGGTATTTATAGATTCCATGCAGGAAATATGTGATATCACTTCCAGGCTAACCTTGGGTAAATTAATTACAGCTTTGTCACACTTCAAAAAGTCAAATAATTGTGTGTGTTTTATTTGATGGTAGTAGAAGCTAAAAGTTAGAAGTATAACTTATTAGTCTTCTATTATTAGTCCAATCTTCCCAATTTAGTCATTGCCAGTTCTCACCCACCCACTGGATAGTTCTGCCTCATTTCAAGATGTGAGAACACCAAATAAAAGATATTCCAAAAACTTTGCACTTGAAATGTTAGTGAGGAGTTACAGTTTCGTTGCTTGTATACTTTGTCAGTGGCGGCTGGTAGTCTTTCAAACAGGGGAGTCTGGTCGGTTACGATATTTCCAGATTTTAAAAGAAAAAAGAAAAAACACATCAGTTTTCCCCATACTCTTGCCTCTGATCTGGCTGATTGTTGGCAGGGTCACAAACTGTGAAATAGCAGGTTATTTTGGCCCATTAGCCTACTGTCCAATATACATGATGGTGGTGTTGGGGGGGGTATATTTTAACATTTTATATTTTAAAATTGTGGCATGTTGTTTAAAAATTGATCATTATTGAAAGCAGCTCTTTGTCAGGAACCTCAGCAGTAACAGCAGAGTGTTCTGGAATAGGCACAAGCACTGACCTTGGGGAGCCAAACATAGAGCTGGTAGCCACACATTTCATTCAATGACACTTTCCCTATATTTTACTTATTTTGACTGAGAAATGTTTTATTGACAATTTTGATAACCCTTCACTTTTAATCCAGGTCTGTAGTGTGAAATGTTCTTGGCTGTGTTTTTGTTTAAAAATGTTTTCCAAATTGTAGCTGTGTTTAATTCATATCCAGAAAAATGCATATTCCAATATAATATACTCAGCATAAACATTTTAAATAGATTCTATATTTTTGGTCCATCCATGACATATTACTAAAGTAGCCTATTTATTGTTGTTGATGTGGGTCACTTGCTGTTAGCCAATTCACTTTCTCATACCAGGAGAGCTGAAAGGAACGAGTATTATTCCCTACCTTTTTCACCAAGTCAATTTGAGGTGTTGGTCTACCCTGCTCTTTAATTTTAATTTTTTCCTCGAAAGGAAGACTGGCAAATGGCTTCGCCAAAATTAAATCAGCAATGCTTGGCATCCGTGCGCAGCTTTCTTGCTAGCTGACTAGCCCCCTCAAGTTCAAGTTCAGTCACTCAAATAAACGAAATTTCTGGAACTAAGATAGCAAACTTGACAACACTATATTTACACTTTATTTACAATGAAAATATATACAAACTAAAAAAGCTGGTAGAAACCGTATGTAATGAATGAAATAGAAATGTAAGCCGATCTCTTACAATACACCACAGCACTTGCGAATCCGCATGGGACTGAACTGAGATTCACCGCTGCCTGTCTATATTTGAAACGAACTGTCAATCAAAGAAAATATTCGGCCGCTTTCACCAATCACCAGTCTCCTCATGGAAAGCTTTGCCATGTCCCTCCCACTGTGAGGCTGGGAGTCCGTGGGGCGGGCGTTTTCGCAGTATTTGTCCAATAACCGTCTTGCATTTTGATATTGAAAAGCGCATAGCTCCCAAATGCCATTGAAGTCCACTGAGGCTGGGAGTCCGTGGGCGGGTGTTTTCGCAGTATTTGTCCAAAAATCGTCTTGCATTTTGATATTGAAAGCGCATAGCTCCTAAATGGGGTGTGGTTAGCGCTGTCACCTCACAATAAGAAGGTCCTGGGTTTGAGCCCCATGGCCAGCGAGGGCCTTTCTGTGCGGAGTTTGCATGTTCTCCCCGTGTCCGCGTGGGTTTCCTCCGGGTGCTCCGGTTTCCCCCACAGTCCAAAGACATGCAGGTTAGGTTAACTGGTGACTCTAAATTGACCGTAGGTGTGAATGTGAGTGCGAATGGTTGTTTGTCTCTATGTGTCAGCCCTGTGATGACCTGGCGACTTGTCCAGGGTGTACCCCGCCTCTCGCCCGTAGTCAGCTGGGATAGGCTCCAGCTTGCCTGCGACCCTGTAGAAGGATAAAGCGGCTAGAGATAATGAGATGAGATGAGATAGCTCCCAAATGCCATTGAAGTCCACTGAGGCTGGGCTGCATCGCGCTGTCACGAGGGGGAAAAACTCACGCACACATTAGGCGAACTGGGGAAAGTTATAACGGAATGATTTCGCACTGTAGTTGGGTTGAGCACATATATTTCTATGATTCTGGATCTGAAATAGCAATGTTATAAGGTTGGCTATAACATAAGCCTAGCGCAATTCATCCTACACAATGTTCGTCATTTTTAGAGGAGGCTGAGCCTCCCTCGTTGTCTTAGAGCAATCGTCCGTGCTTTATGTGTAACTACAACCGTCATATAAAATAATCCATGAAAACATGCTTCTTAACAAGTCAAGATGTTCTCACAGTCGGAAATTCATAACTATTTGTGTGACAATTACTTGAAAAGTCAACTGTAGTAGACACTAAAATGTAATAGATTTAATTCATTTCTTAGAGGATATCTAAAACAAACTCCTTTCCCCCATTTTAGACCATTTTTTTCCAGTTTAGACATTACCGCTTCCCATCCACAGTTGCCCCATCACATAACAGCTGGCAACCAGGGAGGCCAATAACTTGCATGTTTCCTCTGACACAAGTCAAGTCAATTTATTTATATAGTGCTTTAACAACAGACACTGTCACAAAGCAGCTTTACAGAAAATTAAAGACTTTAAACATCGCTGATAAATTTATTTATCCCTAAAGTGAAGCCATTGAGATTTTTTGACCTGCTGTTTATGCAATATCATAATAAAGCTTCGATCTACTCTGTGATTGAGTAGTTTCATTCTGATTGACACAGGAGAGCATTCATGCATTCATTCATTTTCTATATCTCTTAATGACCTGGCGACTTGTCCAGGGTGTACCCCGCCTTTCGCCCGTAGTCAGCTGGGATAGGCTCCAGCTTGCCTGCGACCCTGTAGAAGGATAAAGCGGCTAGAGATAATGAGATGAGATGAGATATCTCTTATACTTTGCGAGTCATTGAGTACCAAAGACCTCACCCACACTAAATGCTCAACACACATCACCCCTATCCTCCAGAACCTCCACTGGCTCCCTGTTTGATATTGCATTCAGTATACATTACATTACAGGCATTTAGCAGATGCTCTTATCCAAAGCGACATACAACAAGACCCTGACATAGCACTGCAATGCCAGCCTGGGGAGCACTTGGTGGTTAGGTGCCTTGCTCAAGGGCACTTCAACCATGTCTGCTGGTCCAGGGACTCAAACCAGTGACCCTTTGGTCCCAAAGCTGATTCTATAACCTTTAGGCCATGACTTCCCCAGTATAAAATTACTCTGCTCACATTTAAAGCGCTCCATGACCATGCTCCTCAATATAGAATGGCATTACTTCAACCCTATTCTCCCATTCGCAGTCTCAGATCTTCATCTTCTTGTCTGTTGTCCATCCCCAAATTTAAACTATCCACCATGGGTTCCAGGGTATTTAGGGTTGCATTCCCCAAGCTGTGAAATTCTCTCCCTCAGGGTCTTCAGGATTATACATATCTTTCCAAATTCAAAAATAATCTCAAACTTTATCTCTTCTCTCCCTGCTGATATTCTTTTCCTGATCACTGACTGTTCTATCTCTCTCAGTGCTTTGAGCTTGTCTATTATCTTTATGCTCATGTAAATTGTCATTTTGTTTACTGTGTCTCCAATCTGTCATGTTTTCTTTTGGCTAATTTGCTTCTCTTTCTGTAGTGCCATTACTTTGTAAAGTGTCCTTGGGTTGGTGAAAGGTGCTATATAAATTAAACTTGTTGTTGTTGTAAGCTGGAGCCAATCCCAGCTGACATTGGGGGAGAGGCAGGGTACACCCTGGGCAAGTTGCCAGTCTATCACAGTCTAACACAGAGAGAAAACAGCCATTCACACTCTTATTCACTGCTATGGGCAATTTAGAGTAGCTAATGCACATGTCTTTAGACTGTGGGAGGAAACCAGAGCACCTAGAATAAACCCATGCAGGCACAATGAGAACATGCAAATTCCACACAGAAAGGCCCCAGTCAACCAGCAGGTTGGAACCCAGAATCTTCTTGCTGTGAGGCAACAGTGCTAATCACTTCACTACCATGCCGCTACACCGGAGAGCAATCTCTGCCAAAACAGAACAACCACTGAAACTTTCTTGGACTCCTGGGCACAGATGTCTGATTTACCTTTGCACCACTCAGGAATCATTTTAAAGACATCATAAATCTTGCCCCCTCTCCATCCATCTTTGTTTTTTTTTTCTACACAACCAATCAGAATATGACCAACTTGGCCCTTAGAGCATTTAGAACACTTAAGTCTTACACCCGTGTGTGTCTTCTGAGTCCATGCACTGAGCCAATAGCTACAAATCTGCCACCAATACTCCAAATATGTTCTTACCAAACTTTAATCTGAGATGAAGGTTTAAAAATGACAGCTTTCCTTATGACTTTTTAAAATCATTTTACTTGTAAGAATTTACTATAAGCTTGCCTTCAATTCTTCCTTTTGGATTCCTATTTACCCCTTGTTCCAGAACTAGTACTCATCTGGAGTTTCCCCACAGACCTGGAGCTCCAGCACGGGGCATGTGGATGGGTGCTGGTGGCTCTCTGGGGTGCAGATGAAGGGATTTGGGGGCCCACCTGTTTTTGCCTGACAGTGTGATGACGGGGAGCTCCGCTCACAGGCTGCTTGGTGAGAGCTGTATGTGGGATAAAAGACCCCTGCTACTGCCATCATCAGACCATCAGGGAGCAGAGCGCCACATACGGTGTGCCATTTGGAGATGGCACATGTGGGAACTGAGCTGGCAGGCCTCAGACTTGAACTTACAGGCTGTCATTTCAACAGCTTTAGCTCTCACACTCATCATCATCTCGTACTGCAGACAAGCACAGGATATGGAAAGCCTTCATTCTCATGCAGACCCATTCATTTATATTTCTGATCACCGTTATGTCATGTGGTTAATTTTTATTTGGAAGGAACATCAGGAAAAGTTGTATTCTTTACTCTAACAGCTAACAAGCAGGAATATGAAGGTTCATTTCAATGTGTGCAGGAATACAAACAGATTATAAATTACATCACAAATAGTTTGCTTTTGTTCTTTTTATGTCTGCTATCTCATCCATTCAAAGAGAATGGATGCGACAGAAATCTATTTTCTCACCATAATTCAAAAATAAATGACTTTTTTTCCTTCCAAAAAAGGGAATTCTTCTTCTTTTCATCTCCACGCCTTGAAAGGGCATGCCTTTCTCTATACCCATCCACAACCATCCATCTTGTTTGCTGTTTCTCACACACACACGCACACACACACACACACACACACACACACACACACACACACACACACACACTTTTTATATTAATTTGCTCGTATTGTCTAGTTACGCATAAAATCTCATGCAACTATAATTAGGACCCATACCAAACTCACAGTCAAAATACTTTAAAGAAAATAGGTTTGTGAAATCAATCAATCAATCAATCAATCAATCAATCAATCAATCAATCAATCAATCAATCAATCAAACATGGTTATTATTAAATAATTCTTGTTAATCACACAGAATTACTGTATAGTACTAGCCTTGCCTAGCTCAAAGGCTGAACGTAATAACTGAGCATCTGGTGATGTTGCTAGGCTTCATGTTTTGTCACTGCAAATCTGTCGAGATCGATTGGCAGGTCCATGCTAGTTTAGCAAGACGTGAGAGCTTTGATGCAAAGGACTTCCAAAAGCTTTGCGCTTGCTATGTCTTCCTCTGCAGTTAGTATGTAGATGCAGTCAGTCATTTTTCCTACCACAAGATTTTTGGGGCCACCTTAAAGCCTGATGCTTAACCCCCCCATGATGTCACATGAATGAAGACATAATTTCTATGAAACAATTTTACTGCATAGACTTAATAACATGTAAGTTTTAACGTTCATTTATAATCCCATTATATATATTATATTATGCCATAATATATTATTATGACTGTGAGTTGGCTTAGTGGTTAGCATGCCCACCTCTCAACCGGGAGATTGTGAGTTCTACTCATGGTCGGATCATACCAAAGACCATCATAAAAATGGTACCTATGGCCATCTGGAAAGGCACATTACAATACAGATGCAAGTAGGGAGTCAAATTCTTGCGGTTACTAGAGGACCAGCCTCCCACTGTAACTCTGGCTATATAATAGGCATGAGGCTGAGGGCTATAAAAATAGAGATCGGCACCACACCCATGTGCCTCAAGAGCTGGTTAGTACTGGGACAGGAGACTGCCTGGGAAGACCAGGTCATGGCACGGAAGGGACTTTGACTTATTATCCCAGAAAACAAGTGTTACTAATGCTACATTCCCTTTAGCTTGGAAATCAGAGCTAGGAATGAAGTCACACCTGAGTTGACCGTGTTCCAGGACAAGTCAGAAAGCCAAAGGTTAACCATTGTTAGCAATATCAGTTCTAACCAGCTTAGCCACTCTTAGCAATACCAGTTGATAACAAAGCATTATGTGGTATTTTGCGAATACAAACAGTGTAGCAATGTGTCCACAGATATAAATTGGACAGTACTGTGTGCATGATTGATTTAATGACACAAAAATAAGACAGATGTGCTAATAAACAGAATATTACTAGAGATTGTTGCTGTTCATGCACGGAGCAGCCATCCTGGATTTTGAGGTCAGGATTCGTGAGCTTCTTCTGACTTTCCAAGTTGGAAATCCAAATTCAAAGGGGATTCCAGTTGAAATTTCCAACAGGGCTCTCAGAAACTCTGACTTACCAGTTCAAATGGAACACACAGGGAATTAAACTGCCCCAGTTTACCTGAATTCACCCAATTTATTTACTCCACCAACAAATCTTCAACTGTCCGTTGCAGACAGGAGTGGAACTCCTTGTGTTCTGTTATTGTAGTAGCCTCCTTAAGTCACAATGTGCTGTGCATTTTGAGATGCTTTTCTCTTCACCACGGTTGTAAAGAGTGCCTATTTGAGTTACAGTAGCCTTCTTGTCAGCTCAAACCAATTTGACCATTCTATTTTGATCTCTCTTCTCAACATAGCATTTCTGTCAGCTG
Source organism: Neoarius graeffei (assembly GCF_027579695.1). Classification (NCBI taxonomy): domain Eukaryota; kingdom Metazoa; phylum Chordata; class Actinopteri; order Siluriformes; family Ariidae; genus Neoarius; species Neoarius graeffei. The sequence goes on from NC_083573.1 coordinate 84,152,604, forward strand.
AACTGCTGCTCACTGGATGTTTTTGTTTATCACACCAATCTGTATAAACACCAGAGAATGGAGTGTGTGAAAATCACATGAGATCAGCAGTTTATGAAATAGTTAAACCAGCCCTTCTGGCTTCAACAACCATGCCATGGTTCACATTTTTTCCCAATTCTGACGTTTGATGTGATTATTAACTGAAGTTTGGTTGCTGGTTTGATTCCCTGGACCAGCAGGAATGGCTGAAGTGCCCTTGAGCAAGGCACCTAACCCTCAACTGCTCCACAGACTGCTCTGTGTATGTTGTATGCTGTTCTGGATAAGAGTGTCTGCTAAATGCCTGTAATGTAATGTAAGCTCTTGACTTGTATTTTTTTAATACATTGTGCTGCTGCCACATGATCGGCTGATTGGATAATTGCATAACGAGCAGGTGTATAGGCTTTCCTAAGTGATCTGTGAGTGGATAGTTGATATAGTAAGCATTAAGCATTGATAGTACAGAGTTTCCAGAGAAACAGGATGTTTTGGGCAAAAGTCCTTCCTCAACTGTAAAGCTTCTGAGTCTGTAGGAGGAGAAACAGTACATAGTGTTAGGTAACATCCAGGTTTAAGTTGGATATGTAGTGTTATATGAGGGGGGCATGGTGGTGTAGTGGTTAGCACCGTCACCTCACAGCAAGAAGGTTCTGGGTTCAAGCCCAGCAGCTGATGGGGGCCTTTCTGTGTGGAGTTTGCATGTTTTCCCCGTGTCTGCATGGGTTTCCTCTGGGTGCTACGGTTTCCCCCACAGTTCAAAGACTTGTGGTTAGGTTAACAGCCATAGCCTGAGGTTGGGCTGAAGTGCCCTTGAGCAAGGCACCTAACCCACAACTGCTCCCTGGGCTCTGTAGCATAGCTGCCCAGTATGTGCGTGTGCTCATTTCTCACTTGTGTGTTCACTGCTTCAGATGGGTTAAATCAAGTCAAAGTCCCTCTCATGCCAAAATCTGGTCTTCCCAGGCATCCTGTCCCAGTACTAACCAACTCTACTGTGGAGAGCATGGGGAAAACATGCAAACTCCACACAGAAGTACTAACTTCCCTACTCGCATCCTGTCCCAGTACTAACCAACTCTTTAAGGCATGTGGGTGTGGTGCTGATCTCCATTTCAATGGCCCTTAGACTCACCTATACAGCTAGGGTTACAGTGGGGGGCTAGTCCTCTGGTAACCGCGAGAGTTTGACTTCCCTACTCGCATCTGTATTGCAGCGTGCCTTGCCAGACGGTAGTAGGTACCATTTTTATGATGGTATGACCTGACCGCGAGTAGAACTCACAATCTCCCGGTCGAGAGGTGGACACGCAAACCACTAGGCCAACTCACGGTAGATGGGTTAAATGCAGAGATAAATTTCACTGTGTGCTTAACCTTCATCCTACCAAGTGGGGTCCATCTGGACCCCGCACCTATATGTTTGTTTGCCATTTTAAAAATATGTGACATACTGCCTCACCGTTTTATGAATTTGTCGGAATTTATGTCTTAATTAAAACACTAAAGCACCGGAAGATCAGCTTTTTGCATTGTGAAGGTATAATTAATTTGTTACTGGGGTCCAACCGGACCCCAGAGTAAAGTTTATCTGTCTTTCATTTTGTAATTGAATAGCATACTGAAAGTTAACTTCTTTTATTTCTTTTATGTTCCATAATGAAACTACCAAGGCATTCCTTCTTGGGGTCCGTGTGGACCCCACTGCTGCAATAAGCACAGGCTGCAAAACAAAAGCCCTAAATTATTTTACAATTACTTTTTTGTTTTAAATTCTGTAAGAAAAGACCTAAGTTGTAATCCAGAATGTTTTACAGCTGCATGAGCTGCAAAAATCATGTATATAATGCCAATTTTTTTTGTGGCGCTATAATTTGCTACATGTATGCTAGTTATTGCAATATTATTGCAATGTTATTGCATTTATAATACATAATTGATATTCAGCCATAGTGGATTTTGTTCTTCAATAAAGTTATGTCTGTTTGCTGCATTGAATTGGTTCTTACTGCATTGATTTCAAGGTATTCCCTCCTGGGGTCCATACGGACCCCGCCTGGTAGTTTGTGTATGTAAAATTGGCTGGTAGGATGAAGGTTAAGTGTGTTCTTTATGCCTTGGGCCCTTTAGTGTATTGCTGTTATTAATACAAGATGTTCTGAACAAAACTTATCTGGTGATTTTGTCTTTATAAGCTTTAATTTTAAAGAAAAGTATTGGGGTCCAAACGGACCCCACATGGTAAGATTAAGGTGTAAAATAGCATGGTAGCATGAGGGTTAAATCTGTGCTTGAGTGTACGTGCGACAAAGAAAGGCTTCTTGGCTTCTTCTTCTTCTAAAAATATAAATCAATATATGCAATTCCTAAATAAAATCTGAAACTAAAACTATGTAGTCTGTTGCATTAATATCAGAGTTAATAGAGGCCATGCATAATTATAACCAAAGGCCAATGTAATTCACTAGTAGAGTTAGCCTGTGTCTAAATTGCACGACTATACACTTCCATCTCATATCAACTGTGCGATAACCTTATGCACTGTAATCAGGAAGTGCAAGCAATTATGGAAACGTAATGAGAATATTAATTAGAATTACTTATAAGTCAACCTCACCATGTTTGTTAAATGAATTTAATGACAGAGATGAGCTCATTTTTCCGTGCAAGCACAATGAACTACAGTCCTCATGGTAAGGGTCTGGACCCCAGGTAATGGAATGGAGACAGACGGAACAAGAGATACTGAGATGTACTGATAGATTGAACCATGTATAATTATGAACTGCACAGATCTTTACAGTAGTTAATTTGTAACCCAGATATTTGAGCTTGTGACTAGATTGAAATACACTCCCTGCTTTACACACTGTGTTCTAGTTTCTGTGAACTTTTTTTTTTTTTTTTACCCTTGCAGCAGTCATTAGCTTTCTTCAGGAAGTCAGATGTCTTGTGTTTAGCCTGACGACTCTGACTGTGGATACTGCTGCTCGCATGTTAATTAATCCTGTTTCCAGTGCATTTCTGCCCTTTTTAATATGCCTGTGTATTTATTCATTTGTTTATTAATCATTTAAAAATGCGTACATTTGGCTCATTATGGATTCCTACATTATACTGTTTTTAGGGACACATTTATCAAACCAAACATTTGAATTTATTTCAATTTCTACTGCATTAAGAACACAGCTCTGAGGCATGTTTAGGGTGGGGAAGCTGCAAAAAATATCTTTTGAAGATCTAAATGTGACATGTAACACACATATCCAACTAGTTATGATTTATTCAGCATCCCTCAGATTTGCACCTTCTAAATAAGGAATAATAGTGCATTCCGTCTGAACTGGGAAGTGTTCCCAGGCAGAAATTTCAACTGGAGTGCTGCCTGAAGTCAGATTTCTGACTTGGAAAGTCAAAAAAAAAAAAAACTCACCAATACCGACCTTAAAATCCAAGATGGTTGGTCCATTCATCAATAAAGTGAAAACTGTAGTAATATACTGTTTATTAGCACATCTGACTTATTTGTGTCTCATTAAATCAGTTGTACACAGAGTACTGTCTAGCTTCTATCTATGGACATGTTGCTATGGTGTTTGTACAGTATGTGCAAAATACCATGCAATGCATCATTATCAACTAGTATTGATAATTCAAATTGTCAGGGTGGCCAAGCGATCCAAGGCGCCAGACTCAAGGTTTGGTTCTTTCCCTAGTTAGGGCGGCATGGTGGTGTACTGGTTAGCACTATCACCTCACAGCAAGAAGGCTCTAGGTTCGAGCCCAGCAAGCCCACCATGGGGGCCTTTCTGTGTGGAGTTTGCATGTTCGCCCCATGTCTGTATGGGTTTCCTCTGGGTGCTCTGGTTTCCCTCACAGTCCAAAGACATGCAGGTTAGGTTAACATGGGGTGACCTTGGGCTGAAGTGCCCTTGAGCAAGGCACCTAACCCACAACTGCTCCCCAGGTGCTGTAGCATAGCTGCCCACTGCTCTGGGTATGTGTGTGTGCTCATTGCTTACATGTGTGTGTTCACCGCTTCAGATGGGTTAAATGCAGAGGACGAATTTCACTGTGCTTGAGTGTGCATGTGACTACTTCTTCTTTTTTCTTCTTCTAGTATTGCTAACAATGGCCAATAATGGCTAAGGATACATTAACAATGGCTAAGGAAACTAAGAGAAAGCACAACAAAGAATTTCCTGGCGGCATCCATCTTAGTTTTCTGACTGTTTGTACAGGAACACAGTCAACTCAGGTGCGACGTCATTCCCAGCTCCGACTTCTGATTTCTGAGGTAAACTGAATGCAGCATAAGATGTTTCAGAGCATGCTGTTATTGGAAATTAATCAACACTGATTCAAGATTTGTTTATTGCCATTTTTTGCATTTTCATACAGTCAAGAAGGAAATACCATTCCTCCTCCTAGCCTAAACAATGTACATAAAATCACTGAAATAACTATGGAAATAGTAGTTGAAAAGAGTAGTTACAAATAAGTACTAAACACACACACACACATATATATATATATATATATATATATATATATATATATATATATATATATATATATATATATATATCAATGCTAGAAAAACCTCATGTCCAATAGTCCCAGACGACTAAAGTCTGTGCAAGGACGAGTAAAACTTTAATGGTAATCATCCAGTCGGACAACAAAAGTTAGTGCTGGCAACCTAAGCAACACAGGCACACAGGCGCTAAGAGAGCAGGGATCCAGTCTAAAGTAGCTCGTCTTGTTTCACGGGAAATACGTTAAAAAGTTTTGTTCATCAACATGACAATATATACAAGTACAAAAATATTTTGAGGAAATCATTCAAATTTCCTTGTTTTTGGTTATAATTCATCAAAGTATGCATGTGTTTGAGTGTACTGGAAAAGCTCGGCTCAGAGGGGTCCTCATAATGATGTAATCATACCAGTTGGCTAAGGGCGATGAGGGTCAAGGACATCGTGTGCCAGCAGTGTGGTTGAAGCGGGCAAGTGTCAAACTTGGAACTTTTATATCACGATTGGAGTTAATGATAAATGATATCACTAAATAATGTTCCTTACCTCTAACCAGTATATATATTATGATTTTTAAATTGTTTTTGATAGTTTCATATATTTTGTAATAATATAATTTTTATTTTCTAAATATTTATCAACATACTACCACTGTGACATGGGAGCCTGTGATTGGTGGACAGCCAACAAAGGGTGTCTCCCATTGGTTGTAAATCATGACATAAAAATCGTAAACACATACAGGACCCGCTGATTGGCTGTTCGCATACTGAAGCCAAGCGAAGGTGTCCAGCATCTGTTGCTGTTGTCCAAAGAAAACTACAGCTAAAAAAGCTCTACTACCAGATTACTTGGACAATCTTAGTCAGAAAGAAGCGAAGGATAAATGTACACAGAAATGAGAGTTTATTAGTGGTTATCATCCATACAAAATTCCTTGAAATGACTGGAGTGACGGGCGGCACAGTGGTGTAGTGGTTAGCGCTGGCACCTCACAGCAAGAAGGTCCGGGTTCGAGCCCCGTGGCCGGCGAGGGCCTTTCTGTGTGGAGTTTGCATGTTCTCCCCGTGTCCACGTGGGTTTCCTCCGGGTGCTCCGGTTTCCCCCACAGTCCAAAGACATGCAGGTTAGATTAACTGGTGACTCTAAATTGAGCGTAGGTGTGAATGTGAGTGTGAATGGTTGTCTGTGTCTATGTGTCAGCCCTGTGATGACCTGGCGACTTGTCCAGGGTGTACCCCGCCTTTCGCCCGTAGTCAGCTGGGATAGGCTCCAGCTTGCCTGCGACCCTGTAGAAGGATAAAGCGGCTAGAGATAATGAGATGAGATGAGATGTTATGAAAACCAAAACATTTAATCTCAAAGGGCTTTGACTTGAACTGTGGGATAGATCTTATTCCCACCCGTCCATGTCTCAGCAACCCCAAGGACATGTAGTTACACAGCTATCTGCACTCTATCATTTATACAGTGATGCTTATTATTGTTAAAACAATATCTGAAGTGTTATTATTTGTAAAATAACAAAATATATTGCTCTCGACTTTCAAACAATGTTGTAAGATTTTATTTATTTTTATCTAATAGTGAATGGTACAGTAATTACAAACACTAACAGAATCGGCACATTCCAGTTGTAGCTGTAGTCATATAGTAACTATAATCATTCTTGTAATAATAATTTCAATAAACGGTTAATGTTTAGTTCCCTTTTCATTTATTCTCAATTCAAAGGCACAGCTGAGTCACGCAGGTTGATCAGTGTGTAATGGACAGTAACAATTTTATCCAAAATAGTTTTCCTGCCTTAGTAGATTTATTTCCATTTCATATGTGTGCAGCTGTTGTAAAGTTCAGTGTGTTTGTGTAGAACTCTCTTGAACTGTAAGTTCATAACTACACTCTGGTTCCACAGTGACATTTTGCACAGGACCATGTTCCTTTGATAACAGAAACAAAGCTCCAACATTATTATTATACTCTTTCAAAACTCTCTACAGCTTAATATACCCTAAATTATTAATTCCTCTACTACTAGAACTTTTCTTTCTGAATGTGTGTGCATATATTGGTGTTGTGGTTTTGTGGATTTATGATAATTATGCTGCTTCACCTATATATATATATATATATATATATATATATATATATATATATATATATATATATATATATATATATATATATAAACTCAATTGCATTCTGTCCTCTCCAAAATAAAATAAAGCTCTGGGCAAGTGGAATTGTTTTTCAGGCAAGTATGTTTGGGGTGCTGCTTGCCCATTGGGCAAGTAAGGCTGGGAGATTTTTTTTGAGGACTGTATGTATAAAAAACAATGACACCATGATTTTTTTTGTCCATTTATAGTGAAATTTAATAATGTGGAATGTCGACAAAACAAGTTAGCTCCTGTTGTCATGCTATAACAGCTGTAAATAATTTTTCCTTCACTGGCCACATTTTTTTCTCAGCTTGTAATTTTATTAACTACTGAGTCCTGAAGATTTTCCCATGGTGGAAAATCCCCTGTTGAGAATGAAGAAGAAACTCCAATGCCCTTACATGGACTCCTGAAGTACGACGTAGAGTCCGCCACCCAAATCCAACGTGCTACAGAATAGCGGAGAAAGAGAGGGATGAGCTGGAATGAAGGTCGTGGGAACAGGATAGAGTCGGGGCCAAGGATAGAGTTAGGTGGAGGAAGTGTGTGATGGCCTTAAGTGCAACAGAGCGTGAAGAGGTGAGGTGAGGTGAGGTGAGAAAAACTTCCTGACTGTTACAGAGTGCTAACGCTGGAGACTCCTTCCAGAAATACAAATAAACATTGCTTTACAGATTGCGTATCAACAATCATACAGTATGTTTTTCTTTGTTTATCAACCCATTTTAATCCATTTATTATTAGTTTTAGATGTCATGAATGAGCTGTTACTATAGAAATGCTAATATGTTAGAAGTTGTGTTGTAGAAAAGTAATTAACCTTGGCAAGACAAAAATTCCTGGAATGACTCCTTGAGAAGATCCTGACTCAGGGAACTCAAGGGAATCGATCCTCTTTACTGGGTGGTGGGATTTTGAGCCTGACACTATAGAGTCACACATCCACACTATCTGAGGCGTACAGGTATAATCTCAACTTTTTATATCATTAACACCAGAGTACATCAGTGGATCCTTTAAATCCTGTAACTCTCACCAAATAGACATCTGGAAAAAAGTTAAAAACAAACAAGCCAAGAAATAAATAGCAAGTCTGTTGGCAGTTGCCTTATATACAGTGTTGTGGAGTGAATGATGTTTTTATGGCTGGTCACATCATACTGCTCCTTTGATATCCAGAACGTTATATTGCACTTTTACCTACCTACACTTACCGGTCACTTTATCAGGTACACCCATACACCTGCTGTTTTATGCAGTTATCTAATCAGCCAATCCCTTGATGCATAAAATCATGCAGATACAAGTCAAGAGCTTCAGTTAATGTTCACTTCAAACATCAGAAGGGGAAAAATTGTGATCTCAAAGTGTGACTTTCACTGTAGCATGGGTGTTGGTTTGAGCCAAATGGACTGGTTTGAGTATTTCAGAAACTTCTGATCTCCTGGGGTTTTCACACACAACAGTCTCTAGCGTTTGCACAGAATGGTGTAAAAAAAACAAAAACCATTGAGTGAGCGACAGTTCTGTGGGTGGAAATGCCTTGTTGATAAGAGAGGTCAGAGGAAAATGGCCAGACTGGTTCGAGCTACCAGGAAGGATATTCTTGGGTTTCACGTGATGTCATGAGGGCAGGATGGTGGTGTAGTGGTTAGCATTGTCGCCTCACAGCAAGAAGATTCTGGGTTTGAGCCCAGCGGCCGACGAGGGCCTTTCTGTGTGGAGTTTGCATGTACTCCCCATGTCCGTGTGGGTTTCCTCTGGGTGCTCCGGTTTCCCCCACAGTCCAGAGACATACAGGTTAGGCTAATTGGTGGCTCAAAATTTACCGTAGGTGTGAATATGAGTGTGAATGGTTGTTTGTCTCTATGTGTCAGCCCTGTGATGATCTGGCGACTTGTCCAAGGTGTACCCTGCCTCTCGCCCATAGTCAGCTGGGATAGGCTCCAGCTTGCCTGCGACCCTACACAGGATAAGCAGCTATGGATGGATGGATGGATGTGATGTCACATCCGCCTCATTAGTTATTCAAAGCTTTAGCTGGTGGTCTACCAAAGCTCAGTTGACAAAGCGTTTGTACGGAGAAGGTGCATTGCTCGCATGAAAAATGCCTTACGCTTGCGTTGTTTTAGGTTGATCGAATCGACCAAACTGTGAAACTGATAAAAGTTTCTTCAGGGTTCCCTGTGAACTAATAAAAAAGGGTGAACGAACACAGGATTTCACAAAAAGACGTCGAGAAAGGTGGCTTTTGAACCTCTCACTGAAATCGAGGGAAGCCGAGTCGAAGCATGCTCGAGTTTGCAATGATCACTTGGTGAAAGGTTTGTATCTCCCTCTCAGCTATGTCCTTAGTGTGTTCCAAGTACTTTTCTTGCTATGTGTGATTATTTTATGTTACTTTTTTTTAGTCACAAAGCAGTAAAGTCCCCAGCTGTTTCTTTGTTTACTCCTCACTCGATGGCCGCCATATTGAAAACAACACGTGTCTCGCTCTCTTTAACAGGGTGTCCTAGCGGTCTTTTCAACAAGTCTTTCAGCAAGTGCACGCAATCAAAACAACCACGAATAATAAAGTCCATATGCATGAAGGTCATGACCAAATTCTTCCCCAGCCATACAGTTACAATGCACTGTGATCACTTCTCCATCTTGTTTAACTAAGATCCAGGTCTTTAAAGGGGTTTCTGATGATCTTTGTGAATGATTTACCTGAGAGATAAGAGCCAATACAAGTGAGAATCAAGCGAACTGTTGTTTGTTTACACTTCAACTTGCAGCGCTTCGTTGTAAAGACACAAAACAAAAGCTTAAAAAACAATACAGGATTCATTTGGCAGCGAATTGATAGCGAGGTCCTTTACCCAGCCACATACAAAAAAGTTGTAAGCCTCCATACTCTCCCACGCTTTCATCTGTTTTGCGGTGTAGAAGGACATCTGCAACACCAGATAGTTCGAGATGTCGGGGAACTCGACTGAATGGTAGTTTTCAAGATCGTATGACAAATCCTTCTTTCCCAGACTGTAGGGGTCGATTCCATTGCACATAGCAATCTTCTGAATATATCTAAAGCGAGCAGTGGTTTCTAGATTACGAGCATACTCTGATGAGTTATTGCTAGTTGTTTGCATTATGGCAGCCGTTTTAGTTTGCTTGACCACCAGCAGTTTTACCGGAAGTGAAATTGCTAAGAAAAGTCATGTGACTGAAACCCAAGAATAGTAACTCATAGCAACTCTTTACAACCGTGGTGAGTAGGAAAGCATCTCAGCAAGCAACAGCAGAAGACCACACTGGGGTCCACTCCTGCCAGCCCAAAACAGGAATCTTAGAATCAAGAACGAGCTCCTATTAAAGTGGCCGGTGAGTGTATATACACTGTTATTTAATATTTCATGTTCAGTTGTTATGGGTCTGTGTGTTGTGTTCAGCTGGTGACTCAGCCAGGAAACAGACACTATTTTGGAGCCATTCGCTCTCATTTCCTTTGCTGATATGATGACCAATTGCAGTCTGTCAGATAGACAGTCTAAAATCACAATGCTGAATGGGATTGTTTCTCTCTCTCTCTCTCTCTCTCTCGGGTGTGTAATCAGCTCATCGGAGTCTGACATTCATGTGGAGTCACGCAGGAGTGCAGGGCCAGGTGTTCTGATTCACGGAGTTATTTATTAAAGCGGATCAGTATTGAAATTTATTCTGCTGCCACAGCTGCTCTTCTCTCCGCCACTTCAGGACGAATCCCATAATGGCAACCTGGTCTCTCTCTTTCTCTCTCTTTTTTCTTTATGTCTCCCTCCTATTTGTTTGCCTCACCCTCCTACTTTGTTCCTCATCATTCTCTTTGTTTCTCTCTGTGTCACTTTTTTCACCTTCTGTTATTTCACTTTTCTCTTCTGCATAAAATCACTTCCTTACTCCTTTACTCACTATTTTCTTCCCTCCTGTCTGTAATTACAGTACCATCCTTCGGTTGACTTTTTTTTTCTCAGTTACTTTCTAAAATATGCTGTCTCTTTCCTACTTCTACCCGCTTCATGGTTCAGAAGTATAATGTGCCGCCTGTTTCACAGAATCTTAGATTCTTTTAGTTCTCTTTTGCGCATTTTTTTCTATTATTTTCATGTCTGTTCTTTCTTCCAGGTTCTGTGAAGTTATCAAAAAGAGCATCAATGAGAAACCTCTTTGCTCCTTCTCACTTTTGAAGCAGGTGCATATCAAGCTGCAACACGGTGGAAAAAAAAAGAAAAAAAAAAAGACCTGACTGAAAACCCAGTATATTCAGCTAGACTCATCCATATGGCTCCTCATGCATTCCAACCCACAGAGAGAAGGTGCATAGACACAAATTTCAGAAGAATTACTTGTTGATATGGACATATGGTTAGCATATGTTAGATGGATCTGCATCTTGCTCCATCTTGTTGGCTTTCGTGCTGCTAATTTGCATGACTGACTTTTGGTGACTAAACTGTCAAAATAATCAAGAACCTCATCAGGAGCAGCACGGATACTGATAACTGCCTGTGATCCTTTTGAGCAAGACTGCCTTTCTTCAGCTGTCAGTCCAAACAATGGACCAAGGATTGTTGTTGTCATCATCTCAGGCAGGGGGAGGAAATAAGATACAAGCTGCTATGAGAATGAAAATCCTGAGTATCAGTTTTCTGTCGTCATCGTGGGTGGCTGACCAATGATTACATCAAACCTCGTTAAGTTCACATTTTTGGAGTGGAGCAAACATGGCTATCTTTTTATTCAGTAGTCATTCAGATTCAGAGAGACAAGACAAAGCATCGAGACTCAGGGAAGAACCTGAGCTCACTGGCTGCATTTATTCCAGACTGTTCTTGCAGCTTCAGCTGAGAAAACAAAGACGAGTGGGCCAAAGCAAGCAGTGGCCGCCTGCTTTTCTCTCTTTACCACTCTGACAGACAGTTGCAGACCCAATCTGGAGAAAATGTCAGCCAGAGAATGAGACATGAGGATGGAAGGAGGGAAATCAAAATTTGCCCCTACACATATCACAGACATTCCCTCCCTCTCTGTGGCTCTTTCTCTCCTTCTCTGCGTCTCACACATACACACATATACCGTATGTATACAAAAAAAAGCTCTTTTATTCTGGGTGTCATTCACACACACACACACACACACACACACACACACACACACAAGCTAAATGTCACTGTATGAATAGATGTCTACTGGGTGGCCGTCGGGGAAGAAGTGAGGAATATTAATGACTCTAACATAGAATCATTCACTTAATTTAATCCAGACAATGATCTTGACACAGTATATGCCACACAATACAGGTGTTAGGATTGGATGACAGGGTAATAATAAACGTGCGCTGTTCAGCCAGTTCTATTCATTTACCACTACTGCAATTGTGGAACAATTCCTCCAGGAAATGGATAAACAGATTGATTTTTCTTATTTGAGCCAATAGGAAAAGGAGTATTATTACAAAAGTAGTGATTATACAGTTCATATTTTGAAAAAAAAAGCATACTTTAACATGCTGCAATTTTCATTGTCATATATTAATATTTATCATAGCATTCAATTATACCATGCATTCTCTAATCCGATTGGCCAGAAGATCCTGATTAATTATATACTAGCAGTTATTGCCCGTGGGAGAGAGGAGACGTAGTAGTTGTTGCCTGTCACTGAGGAGACGTAAACTTGGCCCTAGTGGAAGTCTCTAGTGAGGAGCGCTGATTGCGAGGTCCCGTACAATCAAAACTCTCAGGCGAGTGGGGGAGGGGATTCCCCGCCGAGGCTGCGCGCAGTGTGTTAGTGTGAGCATGTAGCCTATGGGAAATAAATAGTGTGTTGGATTAGCACTAATCCCATGTTTTGGAAAATTGAAAATGTTGTCTTGGGCCCCTCTGGGGCGTCACGAATCCATGTGCAAAGTATGGAGTATGAGTATCCATGTCACGGGCGGCACGGTGGTGTAGTGGTTAGCGCTGTCGCCTCACAGCAAGAAGGTCCGGGTTTGAGCCCCGTGGCTGGCGAGGGCCTTTCTGTGCAGAGTTTGCATGTTCTCCCCGTGTCCGTGTGGGTTTCCTCCGGGTGCTCCGGTTTCCCCCACAGTCCAAAGACATGCAGGTTAGGTTAACTGGTGACTCTAAATTGACTGTAGGTGTGAATGTGAGTGTGAATGGTTGTCTGTGTCTATGTGTCAGCCCTGTGATGATCTGGCGACTTGTCCAGGGTGTACCCCGCCTTTCGCCCGTAGTCAGCTGGGATAGGCTCCAGCTTGCCTGCGACCCTGTAGAACAGGATAAAGCGGCTACAGATAATGAGATGAGTATCCATGTCGATTTGCATAGGTGAACAGACAGACAGCCTTTAGTAGTATAGATAGTAACAACATCTCTGATAGCAGCTCAGGCTGCACGATTTATATTAATGCACTTGTTTTAATATGTTATCTTTTCTATAGGAACAACATACAGTGGCATGCAAAAGTTTGGACACCCTTACTGAAAATGTCTGTTACTGTGAATAGTTAAGTAAGTAGAAGATGAACTGATCACCAAAAGGCATAAAGGTAAAGACGACACATTTCTTTTCAGCGTTTTCTGCAAGATTTGAGTATTATTTTTGTTTTGTACAATTGGGAGTGAAAAAAGAAAAAGAGCACTATGCGAAAGTTTGGGCAACCCAATACATTTGAGTTCTCAGGTAACTTTTACCAAGGTTCCAGACCTTAATTAGCTTATTGAGCTGTGGCTTTTTCAAATTCTTCGTTAGGAAAGGTCAAATGATGCAGCTTACAAAGCTGTATAAATTCTCTGACTCCTCAAACTTATCCCTAAAATCAACAGCCATGGGCTCCTCTAAGCAACTCCCTCGCATTCTGAATAATAAAATAATTGATGCTCTCATAGCAGGAGAAGGCTACAAGAACGTAGCAAAGTGTTTTCTGGTAGCTGTTTCCTCAGATTGTAATGTTATTAAGAAATGGCAGTTAACAGAAACAGTGGAGCTCAAGGTGAGGTCTGGAAGATGAAGAAAACTTTCTGAAAGAGCTGCTCGTTGGATTGCTAGAAAGGCAAATAAAAAACCCTGTTTGGCTGCAAAAGACCTTGAGAAAGATTTAGCAGACCCTGGAGTGGTGGTGCACTGTTCTACTATGCAGCGACACCTGAACAAATATGACCTTCATGAAAGAGTCATCAGAAGAAAACCGTTCCTGCGTCCTAGCCACAAAATTCAGCGTCTGAAGTTTGCAAATAAATATCTAAATAAGCCTGATGCATTTTGGAAACAAGTCCTGCGGATTGATGAAATCAAAATAGAACTTTTTGGCCACAATGCGCAAAGGTATGTTTGGAGACAAAAGGGTGCCAAATTCCAGGAAAAGAACACCTCTCCAACTCTGAAGCATGGGTGTGGATCGATCATGCTTTGGGGTTGTGTTGCAGCCAGTGGCACAGGGCACATTTCACTGGTCGAGGGAAGCATGGATTCGAATAAATACCAGCAAACTCTGGAAGCAAACATCACACCATCTGTAAAAAAGTTGAAGTTAAAAAGAGGATGGGTCCTACAATAAGATGATGATCCAAAACACATCTCAAAATCTACAATGGAATACCTCAAGAAGCACAAGCTGAAGGTTTTGCCCTGGCCCTCACAGTCCCCTGACCTAAACATCATTGAAAATCTGTGAATAGCTCTCAAAAGAGCAGTGCATGCAAGACAGCTCAAGAAACTTGTAGAACTGGAAGCCTTTTGCAAGGACGAATGTGTGAAAATCCCCCAGGTAAGAACTGAAAGACTATTAGCTGGCGACAAAAAGTGTTCACAAGCTGTGATACTTGCCAAAGGGGGTGTTACTAGGTACTGACCATGCAGGGTGCCCAAACTTTTGCTTTGCACCCTTTTCCTTTTTTGTCATTTTGAAAATGTAAAAGATGAAAATAAAAAATTGCTTTTGCAAAAATACAAAGGGAATGAGTCATCTTTAACTTTATGCCTTTTGGAGATCATTTCATCTTCAACTTGCTTAACTGTTCACAGTAACAGCAATTTTGACCAGGGGTGCCCAAACTTTTGCATACCACTGTACACAGGGATTTGTATGAAAGACGCTCCACATAAATGAATTTAAAAATCTGTGTTGAGATTGTGAAGTGGCGGCACGGTGGTGTAGTGGTTAGCGCTGTCGCCTCACAGCAAGAAGGTCCGGGTTCGAGCCCCGTGGCTGGCGAGGGCCTTTCTGTGCGGAGTTTGCATGTTCTCCCCATGTCCGCGTGGGTTTCTTCCGGGTGCTCCGGTTTCCCCCACAGTCCAAAGACATGCAGGTTAGGTTAACTGGTGACTCTAAATTGACCGTAGGTGTGAATGTGAGTGTGAATGGTTGTCTGTGTCTATGTGTCAGCCCTGTGATGACCTGGCGACTTGTCCAGGGTGTACCCCGCCTTTCGCCCGTAGTCAGCTGGGATAGGCTCCAGCTTGCCTGCAACCCTGTAGAAGGATAAAGTGGCTAGAGATAATGAGATTGTGAAGTTTTCTTTAGGTTAATGTTGCATTTTTGGAACGAGTCTCCAGTCTAAGCGCTTTGTAACAGTCAGAGGTAAAGCTGGAACATGGGATGGTCTTCATGATACACTCATGTAACCTTTCTTTAAATGTCCTTATTCCATTAGTAAATGCGTTTGCTTCTCCCTAGAAATCAATACTTAAAATTAGAAAAGGTGTCTGCCAAAAGACTATTTCAAAAATGTTTAGAAACAAGTTTAATAATCATATTTGGGTTGCTCTAATCTTATAATAGGAAATAGTATAAATACGCAGGTGATTATAGAAAATCTTGCATGCTGATTGGCCTAGAAATTCAGACTATTTCTCGATAATCACCTTGAGCGACTCGCCAAAATGGTGGCCGATCGCTTTGTTACCGTAAGTGAGGAAGAATTACAAATGATGAAAGAAAATGCTGTTCCTAAAAGCACTAAAGATGCTACGAAGTTTGGTCTAAAACTATTCAAAGGTAACGCGGAATTGTGATTTATTTTATCAATTTCAAAACAAAGTATTTTATGCGAGTCAGCATAGATAAGCATGCCGCATTTGAAGTTTGAAATAAATGATTTTTAATATGATTTTTAAATGTTATTTTTAAATAATCACCTGTCTATTTTTACTCAAACAATTATCTGCCAAAGGCTCAGTGAATATCAGTGAATAATAACAAAGATGAAGTCAAGGTTATTATCCACCAATATTCACTGAGCCTTTGACAAATAATTGTTAAATAGTAATACATTTGATTATATTCAATATATGTTCAGTTGATATTATTATTATTATTATTATTATTATTATTATTATTAATATTTTGTAGTGTGAATGATTTTGAGGTTTCTCTGTAACAGAGCAAGCTGAATTTTGTGTCTTAGCAACTTCACGAGAGAGAGAAAAGGTAGAGGAACTGACTTGATTTATGGAATAAGAAGAATAAAGCAGTCAGAATATGTTGTAATTGGAAAGTAATCAACATCTGGATGGTAACAGTAACGATGCTTTGCATGTCACACAACCTGCCATTGATTAATTTCCTCAAACAACGTGCCTCATTTACTATGTTTAAATGCAAAAAATATTCTGGTTTTTGCCCTTTTTCTATATTCCTACTAATTTGTTGACATGGATAATGAAAATTCCACTTCTTTTTCTTCTTCTTTCAACTGCTCCAGTTAGGGGTCGCCACAGCAGATCATCATGATCCACATACTTGATTTGGCATAGGATGCCCTTTTTACACCAGATGCCCTTCCTGACGCAACCCTCCCCAATCTACCCAGGCTTGGGACTGACACTAAGTATGCACTGGCTTGTGCAACCCCAGTGGCTGGGTATTTCTACGTCCTCTGCATGTCTTTGAACTGTGGGAGAAACCTATACAGACACAGGGAGAACATGCAAATGCCACAATTTATAGAATGCTCTTAACACCTGAATAATATCGACAGGCTCCCACTGGCTGTGAGGTTTGAAACTGGGAACCTTCTTGCCATGAAGCGACAGTGCTAACCACTACACCACCGTGCAACCCGAAAATGAATATTCCACGATTATTCCCATTTACATACAGCTGCATCTCTACCCCAGCCATGCAAACTGCTGTCTAGTTGATTTGTGTACAACACACAGAGCTGACTGCAAACAGGCAAGAGGCCGTTATGTTACAAACTGCCGTAAAAATTGATTTGCATATTCTGAATGTGCTTTATACATGTCCATAGAATGTTCTTAAAACCAAAATAATAGTAGCAGATCCCACATCTTAATCGGAAAATGCTAAATTTGGAATAAGGCTAAATTTCCCTTACGAAAATCTACCATGGTTTACTATGGTTTTACCATGGTTTTTATGTAGTAACCATGATTCTACCATGGTATCTCATGGTTATTCTAAGTACTATGAACCAACCATAGTATTACTATGGTTCATCCATGGTAGTAACCATGGATCTACTATGGTATTTCATGGTGATTCTAAGTACTATGAACCAACCATAGCATTACTGTGGTTTATCCATAGTACTGCAGTAGCATCATAGTTGTATGTGTAATAGGTCATAGTAACTATGAAATTAGTTTATAAAGGGATAGTATGGTTTTTAAAAGGATGCACTAACTGTAGTATTACCATGCTTTCGTCCAGCAGTCAATGCTGTAGAGAAGGATCTCGATTAACAGCCCAGATACATTAACATTTACTTAGAACCTAAAAATTTA
This sequence comes from Neoarius graeffei, assembly GCF_027579695.1. Lineage (NCBI taxonomy): Eukaryota > Metazoa > Chordata > Actinopteri > Siluriformes > Ariidae > Neoarius > Neoarius graeffei. The sequence continues at coordinate 84,170,095 of NC_083573.1, forward strand.
AGTGAACATTGAGGTAAAATGCATATAGAACATCCTAAACAACAACAACAACAATAATAATAATACACTCTAAAAATACTAGTCATGAAATAATAATAATAGTCATGAACCATGGTTTTCTTGGTTACCCAAAAAAACATGAAAACCATGAATAACTATAAACCATGGTAAAACCATGGTTAGTTTTCATAGTAAAACCATGGTTAATTTTCGTAAGGGTTGGAATATCCAAATGAATATGCTGTTTACATGACCCATATCAAGTTCCAAATATTGTCCTATTCGGAATACTAGTGGAAAATTAGAATGCATGTCAATGTACTGATTGTTTTATTCTGTATGTATGACCATTGGCTTTTGACCATTAACATCCAACATGTGCATTACATTTCTCTGAGATAATTTATTAATGTGTGCATGATGTGTGAGATCAGATGACAGAGACTGGATTCAGTAATAAAGGCAAAAGTACCCATCTAACTGTGAACACAGTGACACTAGAAACCTGAAGACTAATTGGGAGATATTCTCCCATAATCATTCTTTAACAGCAGTGCAGCTGAATTAGAAAATTAGTCATGACTCCACGTTAGCTATGCCGCCTCCTCTCACGCCTAGCTTCTTCACAGCACTTCTCTGGACCTCTCTGGTAGCGTGTTGACCTTGCCATGGTCAATTGATTCAGGCCGTGTTGGCACAGGTTTCCCGAGTGCTGTCTGGTTTTATTAGTGGTAGTGAGGACTGAAGCAGACAGCCATGACACGCAACACGGGGCTGCAGCTCCCCGCAGCCCTTCTACCTCTACAGACATGTGGCTAATGATTTCTGACAATCCCACAGAACGGTGCCTGCAAATGAACAAGGAGTGTTTCAGCTGAACTGGATGGTGATCGGTCCAAGTGAGGAACACAGGAGTAAAGTGAGACAAGAAGAGGAGAACAGGTGATCATAAGGTGATGATAGGACAGTGATATAAATACAATAGACATACAGTAGCTGTTGCAAAATGAGGAGATGTACTTCTCATGTACTATTATGGAAGAATTCTCTTAAACTATTCATTTTAAAAGAAAATAGACAATTATGTAGACATTTTACAGAATTGTATATCAAATCCTAGATTGGCTTGAGTTTCCCAAATGCATCGCAGCACAAAGATCACCGTTAAATGGTAGAGCGAGCAGCACAATGAACACTCTCTCTCCTAAATAAGATGCTTTTAGTGGTAAGAGGTTTTTGGGAAACCCACCGCTGTTTGGTAAAGAAAGGCATGAAAAGGTGAAAATAGGAAACAAAAGTATTTGGGTTTTTTTTTTTTAAATAAGAACAAGGTGTTATTGAATATTAGACCACAGCAATGTTGAATGCTCAAATCTGATTGGCTAGAAGGTGTTGATTCATTTTCTACACCAACTCTGACAACAGTTCTGATTGTTTATAGCTGTTTTAATGTACAGTACCAGTCAAAACTTTGTGTCAGTTTGAACACACCTTCTAATTCACTACTTTTTCTTTATTTTTATTAATTAAAAGCAGAGGTGGAAAGAGTACTAAAATATTATACTCAAGTACAAGTACTGTTACTCTGATGAAATTTTAAGTACAAGTAAAGTTACCAGACAACAAATCTACTCAAGTAAAAGTAAAAAAGTAGATCATTTAAAATGTACTTTGAGTAAAAGTAAAACGTTACTTTTAACAATGAGTGTTTTCTGCCTCCATTGTGTTGTGCAAAATTAAAAAGAAGAGGAAACAAGGATATATGTACATCTCAACCCAGATGTTTTATTTAAAGGAAGTGTATCAAATTGAATGCTTAGGATAATGCTGCATTAAAACTGAGACAAACAAAAAAAGTCAATACACACAGTCATGTCGTTTACATCGCCCTGACCACACACAAAGCATTGTACACGAAATATGAAAGTGAAATGTTGCACCGAAATCTCGTAGCTTGCCTGTGTCCACTGTGTGTTATTGAACAATTCAATTCAAACATTATTTGTTTTGCTTAGTATTCCTTTCTGGCCTGTTGGATGTAGAATGGTAGGAGAACTGATCACGTCAGGTTGGTGAGCTAACTTGCTTGCATGATTAGCCAACCAAATAACAGACCAGTTACCGTTATGTTACAGTACCAACAGGTTGCTACTTCAACATTAGCAATGCCATCCACTATTTTTGGAATATAACCAGCCTATTGTCGGTTTTACTATGGAAAGGAAACATTATGATGATGCCAATGACAATACTTACCTCAACATGCTTGCGCAGATTAGACGTCGAATTTTTGTATGCCGCAATGGTTGTCTTCTTGGGCACACATAATCTGCATTGCATAATGAAACCCTTTTCTCTACGAAGCTGAAGTGATCACGTATGTAGGGCCAGGGGTGCACTTCATTACTGGAAGAAATTGCGTTTTCTGCAGGGTCGTCCACCACAGGTTCCTCGGTCTCCTCCATGTCCGCAGGGGCACTTTATCAACACCCGTGGCCCAGTGGCTAGGCCCCTCATAGGCTACCTGTCAACCCTACCCTTAACCTTGGCCAGGAAAACACTCTTATTTTATTTGCAATACGTGTCAAGCATTTACAGTGTAAGCGCGTAATTAGCCTAGAAGCCTACGATAGGTTACGTTTGGCTCAGCGTAGCTGCGCAAGGCCCACGATCACATCACTCAACACATCCGACCACAGAGGGAGAGAAGAACGCGCGCATTGTCATTACAGAGCCGGTTCTGATTATTACCACGGACAGGACAGTGATACTGCGTAACTTTCACGCAGGGGCATGGCCAGAGATAACCACACAAGCGCGCGTGCGCTCATATAGACCTATGTGTTGTAAACATAAAACACACACACCTACAGACAGGTCCTTTTAAAAAATAAAATAAAAATAGCTCGGCGCCATGAAAACAAACATTCACTGCAAGACAAGGTGCCCTAGAATCGCCATCAGTTTTTAATATCTATATGGACTTTGTTGTCAGGATTGCACAGCATGAGGTATCAAAACTGTACCCAGATACAGGCTTCAAGTTCAGATATTGCATTCCAAATGAGGTATCCACAAGAGAAATGCGTACGAAAGCACGAGCATCAGGAGAGGGTTGCATAACAGAGATTCTATACACAGATGATCAGGCCATACTTGCTGGATCCATCGAGGAGCTTCAGAATATTCTTCAGTTGTATGACAAGACCTACACCCGCTTTGGTTTACAAATATCATATGTCAAAACAGAAACAATGGCTTTTAACGTCAATGAGGATATCAAATGTAAACCAAGTATCATTTCCCTTGGCGGCACTAATATTAAAAACGTCCGCACCTTTAAATATCTTGGTTATAATGTCAGCAACTGTGATGAATCCTCACACTTCCTGCATGCTAGGATAAGTGCTGCATTCATGAAATGGAATGAACTGAAACACGTTCTAACCGACCACCGAATACTACTAAAAACCCGTATAAAGTTCCTAGTGGCATGCGTTCGATCTCATCTCCTGTACAGCACACAGGCATGGCAACTATCATCCAGTGAAATTCACAAAATTGAGGTAGTGTGGCACGGCTTCCTAAGGAAAATGATTAAAGGTGGATATAAACGAAAAAATGCCCCTGACCAAAAGAACACTACAAATGAAGATATAGACTGGAGCTACAAGGTGTCCAATGCTGACCTCCGGAAACTGACAGGAACCCAGGATATAAAACTATCCTGCTACATACAACAACTAAAATATATTGCTCACATTTGCCGGATGGGCAATAACCAAGTGCAAAAGCAGCTCCTGTTTGACAAAAATGGTTACAAATGGACGAAATGGGAAAATCTGCTGGGCATAGACACCCAACAGATAAGACATATGATGATGGACAAATCAAACTTTGAGCAACTGCTGCAACTGCTACAACAGAAGCACCCCTAGAGAGTTTAACTTTTGACAGGGGAACATGATGATGATGATGATGAAGGTACTTGGCTCGGCGGCCACATGAAATGTAAACACCATGGACAGCAGCCAAACTCATAACTCTACAGACCGAAATACACGAAACCAAGTCCTACTAGGGTCTATTTTACTGATCTATGTTCAAGCATCATGCAAGTCTTCCTTCTCCTTGAATAAGACCGTGCATTCAACTGCCTTTTTGACATGACTGCATCGAAATACCACTTGCAACAATATTTCACGCACTCCATCAAGAAAAAAGTTAAGCATGATGAACATGGGCATACTGTTTTGAGCATACGATTTTTTAAAAAGAAACTAGCTACATCAAAGTCCTTCAATAAACCCATCCTTTAGCGCAAATGAGCTTAACCTAGTTCAAAGCATGACGCTAGCAGTAGCTGCATAAGGCAAAATCATGTGGGCCTTTCGTCAACAACAAGCCACGGCGGGCAAACATTAATAATCAAGCGTCCTTACCTTAAAACGCTGTCTTGACCACAGAACTTCTCAAGTATTTCACTTAAATCCACACGGGTTAACAACACACCCAACACAGCTAGCAAGAAATGTGGATCTGCGCTAGCTTTGTATTGCTATTCCCCTCAGTATGCTTACTCTGTCTGCTGCCCGAACTGTGAAAATTATAGGCTACAATCTTTTCATCAATTTCTTCAGTAGATGCCGTTTTAGACATTTTATTATCCCCATCGAAATATGCTATTATACTAACAGGATTATAACTCAAATCACACGACACGTATTCAAATCACAACTGATTTATTTTACTGTTGGACAGATCATAGCATATCTAGCCTAGCTGCACATAGCCTAGCTGCTGGTAGGCTGATAACTGATAAGTAGCTGATATTCTGAACAGATTGGTGATCCTTTCCTTAAAAAAGTCTGTGACTTTAGGCAACGATTCTATCATTACCTGCATCTCTCTCTTTTTTCCTTTTATGCACCCCGCTAACATGTGAACGCTTCATCTTTCAAAGCCTCTAAATTTGTGTCTCAGTAGTCTGCAGTCTTTGGTGCGCTTTCGTGTGTGACGTTACATTTTGTTACATTTTATTCTGGTACAGAATAAAATGTATAGAATAAAATGGTACAGAATAAAATGTGGGTGTTCGTTTCGTGAACCACATCCACCATGTCTCTTACAGCAGGCTACTGTGCGCTCATTTATTTCTAACCTTATTTCTATCCGTACATTAATGTAGGCCCACGATTCTGACAGTTTATTATTTTATTAATATTACAAGGCCCCTGATTGGCTGTGGCCCAGGGGCTTGAGCCCCCCGAAGCCCCCCCCCCTTAAAGCGCCGGTGCATGTCCGCCATCGTCTGTGTGAGACTCGCGCGTGCGACAACTGTCCTTCCCGTGATTCATTTCCAGAACGCATTTCCCCTTCTCCGTTTTAGCCTTTTTTTATTTTTTATTTATTTATTTTTTTTACTCAGTAACAGTTGTGATGTAAAATGTACCGAAGTACACTACTTAAAAGAAAACATACTTAAGTAAAAGTACACTCTTTAAAAATTACTTGAAAAAGTATAAGTACACAAAAAAGCTACTCAAGTACAGTAACGCGAGTAATGTAATTCATTACTTTCCACCTCTGATTAAAAGACACTTCTTCATGTCTTAAAGTAATGATGAATGTCGTTTCTCCTTACTTAGTTGTTCGGTTCTTGACATAATATGGATTACTACAGTTGTGGTGTTGAATAGGGCTATTTACTGTATTTTTATTATTTACTGTTTACTGTTTGATCTCAAACGCATTAAGAAGGCAAGAAATTGTGCTAATTAACTTTTGACGAGGCACCTGTTAATTGAAAAGCATTCCAGGTGACTACTTCATGAAGCTGGTTAAGATAATTCCAATAGTGTGTAAAGTGTCATCAAGGTAAAACGGTGGCTAGTTTGAAGAATCTAAAATATGAAACCTATTTTGTTTACCACTTTTTTTGTTTACCACATAATTCCATATAAGTTATGTATGTTATTTCATAGTTTTGATGTCTTCAGTATTGTTCCACAATGTAGAAAATAGTCAAAATACAGAAAAACATATGAAGGAGAAGGGGTGTACAAAGTTTTGACTGGTACTGTAAGTGATAACAGGAACTAACTTCCATAATATTGTGTAACTATAAATGGTTGAAAGTTTAACATGTTTTTCATTCACAAATACAATTTCTTTGTGTTGGCAAGACTAAATTATTAGCATGTAAGAGGAATAAAACACTTCAGAACATACTATTACAGGAAAATAAACTTTTAGGTGGAACCAGTAACCCCAGTTCATGTCAGATCATATAATCCCACCCCTTCATTGATTATTTTCCAATAACAACACTCTCGTGTTTTCTTCCTTATTATTGAACATAGTTCTTTCTATACAGCTCTGGAAAAAAAAATGAAGAGACCACTTCAATTTTTTCTTAAATCAGCATCTCTATGTATGGCAGCCATTTTATTCCAGTGTCTGTGCTGGAATTCCAACACAAACACACCTCATTTTACTTAATGAAGTGCTGATTAGGTAATCACCTGAAACAAATCTTATTTAATGAGGAAAAGTATTTAAAAAAAAAAAACACTGCTGTGGTCATCACTATCCTTTTGCAATAAGACCAGTTTGGATGGCAAAAACAGTGCTAGTAGTACCTTAAATATAATTGGAATACAAAAATATCTATTCAGCATCCCAAAAGAGTTAAAAAGAAAAGTTTTGAGTGAGAAAAATAAGGCTTCAGTTCTGGCTTTACTGGCGGAGGGATACAGCGAGCGTCAGGTTGCTTCCATCCTCAAAATTTCAAAAACAGCAGGTCATAAGAAGAAGGTCAAGCAGCAGACATTGCAGACAACAAAGTTACAGACTGGCAGAGGGAGAAAATGACTCTCCACTGACCAGGATGATCATCAACTTCTTCGAATGTCACTCAACAAGTGTAGGATGACATCAAGTGACCTACAAAAAGAATGTCAAACGGCAGCTGCGGTTAAGTGCACAGCAAGGACGGTTCGAAACACCCTCTTCTGGGCAGGGTTGAAGTCATGCAAAGCTAGAAAAAAAAGCCCTTTGTCAATAAGAAGCAAAGGAGAGCCAGGCTGAGGTTCACTAAAGACCATAAGGATTGGACTGTAGAGGACTCGAGTAAGGTCATCTTCCCTGATGAGTCCAATAGTCAGCTTTTCCCATTACCTGGTCATCTAGTGGTTAGATGGAGACCTGGAGAGACCTACAAGCCACAGTGTCTCGCACCCATTGTGAAATTTGCTGGAGGATCAGTGATGATCTGGAGGTGCTTCTGCAAGGCTGGAATGGGGCAGATTTTTGTTTGTGAATGACACATGAATCAAGCCATGTGCAAGGTTATCCTTGAAGAAAATCTGCTTCCTTCTGCTCTGATAATGTTCCCTAATTCTGAGGATTGGGTTTTCCAGCAGGACAATGCTCCATGCCACACAGCCAGGTCAATCATGGTGTGATATGGAGGACCACAAGATCGAAACCCTGTCATGGCCAGCCCAATCTCCAGACCTGAATCCCATTAAAAACCTCTGAAATGTGATCAAGAGGAAGCTGGATGGTCACAAGTTATCAAACAATGAGCAACGTGAAAGACTGGTGGAGAGCATTCCAAGATACGTGAAAGCTGTAATTAAATGTCGGGGTTATTCCACCAAATACCGATTTTTTAACTCATCCCAAGTTCATACATTTGTATTGTGTTGTTTTAAAATGAACATGATCTTGATTTCTATGCATTATTCAAGGTCTGAAAAGACTTCATCTTTTTTGTTATTTTGACCAGTTGTCAATTTTTGCAATTAAATGCCCTAAGTGACAATATTTTTTATGTGGAATTTGGGGGAAATGTTGTCAGTAGTTTATAGAATCAACAAAAATTTTCATGTTCCTCAAATACATACCTACAAATAGTAAAACCAGAGTAACTGATAATTTTGCAATGGTCTCTCACCTTTTTCCAGAGCTGTATATTTTACATAGCGCCCTTGTACACTAAGCCTTTTTTGGTAGTATGTACTATAATGGAGGTTTTTGTCTCATAAACTCTGGTTCAACATCCCTGATCTTATCAGATAATCAGGAGACGTTGTAGATTTCCTTATTTAGACATACACTACATATGAACAGAAAAGCCCATTGTTCTCCCCCCCCCCCCCCGTTTCATACTGTACATGATATCACTACACATTTCCTGGACTGAGAAATAAATAGAAAAACCTGCTTAATCAAAACTCATTCATAACGGATTTCTTAGTTTAGGTGTTTGTGCTTTGAGATTCCTTCAGTAAAAGGTATTTATAAATTAAGCTCTAAATCTGCATGAGTTATCCTATCAGAAATGGGACTACTATTTAGAGGAAAGAATTTGGAAACTCTGAAGTGCTTCAGTTTCCATCTGTACGTAACTGAATTATGTTGGATAAAATGACAAAAGACCAGCTTTGGTAACACTTTCCCTCATGTCTTTCTCATCCTAAGATCTTTATTGTTAACCTGTAAATTATGTAGTTCTGAAAATTATTTGGTATATTTAAATAATATTGGCTGGCTTTGAGTGGTCTATCAGATATATTCCATTCAGCTAGTATGATATTGAACGAGTTGAAGACGAGTTCAATATCATGCTAGCTGAATGGAATATATCTCATTCTCATCTCATTATCTCTAGCCGCTTTATCCTTCTACAGGGTCGCAGGCAAGCTGGAGCCTATCCCAGCTGACTACAGGCGAAAGGCGGGGTACTTGACCACAAAAAAAGCCAGCCAATATTATTATTATACATACACACTGTCTTCATATCAGTATTCTTGAAGGCCAATGAGAGCTTACCCGTAACTCGGTGCTGTTAGCACAGCAATCCAGTTAGCTTCCAGCTGGCATAGCAGTAGCATTAGCGAAGGCCAATGCGAGCTTACCTGCAACTCAGTGCTGTTAGCGCAGCAATCCAGTTAGCTTCCAGCCAGCATGGCAGTAGCGTTAGCGAAGGCTAACGCAAGCTTACCCATGACTCGGTGCTGTCAGCATGGCAATCCAGTTACCTTCTAGCTGGTGTAGTGTTAGTGAAGGCCAATACTGGCACAGTTAAGCCAATTATTATTATTATTATTATTATTATTATTATTATTATTATTATTATTATTATTATTATCCCTGTATAATTTACTTAGTTACTTTTGAAATCAACATTGATAACTACACACAATGGAGCGACCTGGCAGCCAAAATTCTCTCAAAATCTTCCGCTTTTAATGAAGCAAACCTTGCGGCCAAGTTTGTTTACAAACTGTCACAGTCACTCGCTAGTGCGGAAGTTTTACATCTCCGACGTGTCTCTTTTCCAGTTTTTCTATGTCTGTTGGTATGTTTTTCCCTTGTAAATATGCATGAAGAATATATAACAAAGTTTTGATAGCCTTTCGGGTGTTCAGCACATCTTTAGTTTCAGGTTTCAGTTTATTTATTTAGTGCTTAATTACAGCATAGCTAATCCTAGAAGTAGCAATGGATTAGCCTCGTCTTTTCTCTTTCCTGGCCGACAAAGAAATGATTGTGCGCATACGCAACAGAAAAGGTTTGTTATTGGATCTTCGCAAGAGCTCTGACGTGTGACGTCATGTTGTCTTGACAACATGCAATATTATAACAATATTGCATGCTCATTATCCATTGGGGAGAGTGGTGTAATACATGGAGGATAAGCGATATGATAACAGAATTGCATGCGATCAATAAACCCACTAGAAGGGAATAGAATACATGTTTTTATTCCATGGAAAAAGTGGAATGTATAATAACGTGATATTTAGTCACATATCTTTTCATGTTCTGTACAAGAAATCCCATAGAGGTTTATTTTAAGTTTATTTCTGTGTAAACAAAAATTTTTGTTTGCTTTCTCAGTGCAAGAAAATGTGTCAAAATTGTCATCCATTTGTCATCACACATTCAATAGAAACAGAGCACAGAGATTATGTTGAAAACCTAGATTATTATTATTTTAATATTACATATTTATGCACCCAAAGAAAGATCTTCTTTTAAAACCTCTTCTAACAATATTTATTTTATTTTTTTATTACAAAATCAGTTCATATACAGTTAGGTCCATAAATATTTGGACAGAGACAACATTTTTCTAATTTTGGTTCTGTACATTACCACAATGAACTGTGAACAAAACAATTCAGATGCAGTTGAAGTTCAGACTTTCAGCTTTAATTCAGTGGGTTGAACAAAATGATTGCATACAAATGTGAGGAACTAAAGCATTTTTTAAACACAATCCCTTCATTTCAGGGGCTCAAAATTAATTAGACAAATTAAATAATTGTAAATAAAATGTTCATTTCTAATACTTGGTTGAAAACCCTTTGTTGGCAATGACTGCCTGAAGTCTTGAACTCATGGACATCACCAGACGCTGTGTTTCCTCCTTTTTAATGCTCTGCCAGGCCTTTACTGCAGCGGTTTTCAGTTGCTGTTTGTTTGTGGGCCTTTCTGTCTGAAGTTTAGTCTTTAACAAGTGAAACGCATGCTCAATTGGGTTGAGATCAGGTGACTGACTTGGCCATTCAAGAACATTCCACTTCTTTGCTTTAATAAACTCCTGGGTTGCTTTGGCTTTGTTTTGGGTCATTGTCCATCTGTATTATGAAATGCCGACCAATCAGTTTGGCTGCATTTGGCTGGATTTGAGCACACAGTATGTCTCTGAATACCTCAGAATTCATCCGGCTGCTTCTGTCCTGTGTCACATCATCAATAAACACGAGTGACCCAGTGCCACTGGCAGCCATGCATGCCCAAGCCATCACACTACCTCCGCTGTGTTTTACAGATGATGTGGTATGCTTTGGATCATGAGCTGTACCACGCCTTCGCCATACTTTTTTCTTGCCATCATTCTGGTAGAGGTTGATCTTGGTTTCATCTGTCCAAAGAATGTTCTTCCAGAACTGTGCTGGCTTTTTTAGATGTTTTTTAGCAAAGTCCAATCTAGCCTTTTTATTCTTGAGGCTTATGAGTGGCTTGCACCGTGCAGTGAACCCTCTGTATTTACTTTCATGCAGTCTTCTCTTTATGGTAGATTTGGATATTGATACGCCTACCTCCTGGAGAGTGTTGTTCACTTGGTTGGCTGTTGTGAAGGGGTTTCTCTTCACCATGGAAATTATTCTGCGATCATCCACCACTGTTGTCTTCTGTGGGCGTCCAGGTCTTTTTGCATTAATGAGTTCACCAGTGCTTGTTTTCTTTCTCAGGATGTACCAAACTGTAGATTTTGCCACTCCTAATATTGTAGTAATTTCTCAGATGGGTTTTTTTCTGTTTTCGCAGCTTAAGGATGGCTTGTTTCACCTGCATGGAGAGCTCCTTTGACCGCATGTTTTCTTCACAGCAAAATCTTCCAAATGCAAGCACCACACCTCAAATCAACTCCAGGCCTTTTATCTGCTTAATTGAGAATGACATAACAAAGGAATTTCCCACACCTGCCCATGAAATAGCCTTTGAGTCAATTGTCCAATTACTTTTGGTCCCTTTAAAAACAGGGTGGCACATGTTAAGGAGCTGAAACTCCTAAACCCTTCATCCAATTTTAATGTGGATACCCTCAAATGAAAGCTGAAAGTCTGGACTTTATGTCCATGTCCATTATATAACTATAACTTGAATATGTTTCAGTAAACAGGTAAAAAAAAAAAAAAAAATTTGTGTCAGTGCCCAAATATATATGGACCTAACTGTATAATATGATCTGTTTGATCTTTTGTATTAAGCAAGGTTGTTAAATCAACCACAATGAAAATTTTTCACTTCACTCTGACATTATCAGTAGATAAGAGGGCTATCCATGTACAGATGGGGACAAATATGTAGGTACCCTTCCATGAAAAAAAAGAACCCATGACCATCTCTGAAATAACTTGAAACTTACAAATGTTAATGTCATCCATCATTGTTTCTTCCATGATTAACACAAATCAGACTTTGCTTTTGATTTTTGATTTAAGTGAATATTTTACATAACAAAACAAATGAAAATGGCATGGACAAAAATGATGGCACCCTTAACTTAATATTTTGTTGCATAACCTTTATCTAAGCGATCTTTGTAGCTCTCAATGAAACTTCTGCATCTGCCAACAGGTAGTTTGGTCCACTCTTGCTGAGCAAACTGCTGTAGCTGTCTCAGGTTTGAAGGGTGCCTTCTCCACACTGCATGTTTCAGCTCTTTCCAGAGACGTTCAATAGGATTCTGATCAGGGCCACTTCAGAACAGTCCAATGTTTTGTTCTTTGCCATTCTTGGCTGCTTTTAGCTGTTTGTTCTGGGTCTTTAAACTGTTGGAGGACCCATGACCTGCAACAGAGACAGAGCTTTCTGACACTGGGTAGTACGTTTCGCTCCAGAATGCCTTGATACTCTTGAGATTTCATTGTGCCCTGCACAGATTCATGGCACCACGTGCCAGATGCAGCAAAGCAGCCCCAAATCATACCCAAGCCTCCTTTGTGTTTCACAGTAGGTATAGTGTTCTTTTCTTTGAAAGCTTTTTGTCTTCTGTGGACATATAGCTGATGTGACTTGCCAGTAAGCCTGAGTTTTGTCTCATCTATCCAAAGGACATGAGCCCAGAAATATTGTGGCTTGTCAATATGAATTTTAGCAAATTCCAGTATGGCTTTTTTTTTTTAAGTTTTTCTTTGAATAGTGAAGTCCTCCTGGGTCTTCTTCCATTGAGCCCGCTGTCACTCAAAATGTGATGGATGGTACAAAAAGACACTGATGTATATTGACCTTGGAGTTTAACCTTTAACTCTTTGGAAATTGTCCTTGGCTCTTTTTTCTACCATTGGCACTATCCTTCTGTTCAATCCATGGTCGATTTTCCTCTTCCAGTCATGCCCAAAAAGGTTGGCTCCAGCCCCATGGAATTTAAACTTCTTAATAATATTTGTAACTGTAGTCATAGGAACATCAATCTGCTTGAAGATGGTCTTATAGTCTTTGTCTTTAACATACTTGTCTATAATTTTCTTTCTGATCTCTTCAAAAACTCTCTCCTTTGCTTTCTCTGGTCCATGTTCAATGTGGTGCACACGATGATACCAAACGGCAGAGTGATAACGTTTCTACATTTAAATAGACTGAATGACTGAGTACAAGACACATGTGATACTAATTATGGTTACACAGTTCATATAAAATATCACTATAACCCAATTATTGATAATCTTTTCTAGGAGTACCAACAAATCTGTCCTAACTATTTTACAATATCTTTGTAAAGTAAACAATAAATAATTTATTTTCACACTTTTTTTTTTTTTTTGCTTTAATCTATGACATACCAAAGGCATGCAAGTATACATGATAAAATTGCTTTTGGTTTCATTATTTTTCAGGAGGAATAAAGCATTGTTTCAACGAGCTGGAAGGGTATCAACAAATTTCCACATCTGTATATAATCTGTATACAATGAAAGCAGAGATAAATGTATTCGCTTACAGCACTTCACTTCCTCAAGCTGAGTATAAGCATCCTTCTACCACCTGAATCCAGTTTATTGGCATTTCCTGGAAAGATACAAACACAGGAAAAGGTTGTATATGGGGTCATGAGGGAGACAATAAAGACAAAATTAGTCTGAGTTCCCTGTCTACAGATCCTGAAGAGGAAAGGAAATATGCCAGACATATTTAACCTTATTGGTTCTAAAATGCAATTACATCATCCAGGAACGCTTCTTTTGACTCATGAAAATGCTTTGTTTATTCTACAGGATGTGAACATACTTCAGGTGATGACACATTTTACTGTTTGTTTTTATATTTCAGCACTTATGAGAAAGAATCGTTAAATCATTGTATTCTTTTATTGCCAGATTTATTCACAATAGGCCATATTCAGAGTCCAAAGTTTAGGACAATATTTACATGGGGAAAGTTACTTGTATTCAGAGACCGCTTAAGTCAATTTCCTGGGTGTGCCATTCAGATTATAAAAAGGACCTGCATGTAGTTCTTGCCTTTGAGGTTGCCAGGTGTCCAATGCCTTTAAACACAAGCATTCACCTTTAAGCCTCCCAAAAATTGGGGGATAGAAAATGTGGACTGAAGATGCAAATCATGTTTGCTGTTGTTGTAATACAATTAAATCCAAGGTACAACTTGAAAATGAATATTTTATACTGTATATATATATATATATATATATATATATATATATATATATATATATATATATATATATATATATAAAAACCCTGATTCCAAAAAAGTTGGGACAAAGTACAAATTGTAAATAAAAACGGAATGCAATGATGTGGAAGTTTCAAAATTCCATATTTTATTCAGAATAGAACATAGATGACATATCAAATGTTTAAACTGAGAAAATTGAAAGAGAAAAATTAGGTGATTTTAAATTTCATGACAACAACATATCTAAAAAAAAGTTGGGACAAGGCCATGTTTACCACTGTGAGACATCCCCTTTTCTCTTTACAACAGTCTGTAAAGGCCCGGTCCCACTGGCCGATGGACACAAAACGTATGCAAAAAGGACACAGCGGACGAGCAAAATTTCGGGGGTGGCTCTATCCGTTTTCATCCGCTCCAGAAATGGACAAAATTGGCGAAAATTTGCGAAAACAGAACGGAAAAGAACGGACGTGGGTAGTATATAGCGGGGATGTTAAACGCATGTTCATAGGAAGCCTAGCGGATGGAAGCGGATGGAAGTGGATGACAGCTCCGAAGGGGTTACCGGTGATAACTGAGAAGCGGACGCATAGCGGATGAAGGGGATGCATCACGTACGCCTAACGGAAACAAAGGGGATGTTGCGCGGATGTATATCGGATGCAGACCGTTCACTGCGCTAGGTGTCCTTCTACATACTCTAGACATACTCCAGACATCCTAAATATATGAGATACATCCCAGATATAAATGCTTTGTCCGTTTTGAATACTTTATATACGAGATGCATACGCTTACATCCTTTCTATTTCCGTGCTACTAACGATGAATAGACGTTTCATGTACCTTATCTTTCCTCCCTCTTTCCGTTTTCAGCTGCAGCGGATGTGAGTTGCGAGGATGCCCAGAGGATGCAGAGAGGATACAGCAGACGTTTAACGGATGATAACGGACATAGAACGTTTGTTGCTCGTATATGTCGCAGATTTACATCGTACACGGCGGAAAGTTCATCCGTTTTAAAAGTTTTGTGCAGCTCAAAACTTTTTGTGCGGATGAAATCACAGTGGACGGATGCTCGATGGATAGAGCGTATGAAGCACGTATGCAATGAGTACACAACGGATGCATAGCGTTTTCCAACGGATGGCAAAGATTTTTTTACGTTTTACATCCTCTTTGCATCCGTAAGTGCAGTGGGACCGGGCCTTAAACATCTGGGGACTGAGGAGACAAGTTGCTCAAGTTTAGGGATAGGAATGTTAACCCATTCTTGTCTAATGTAGGATTCTAGTTGCTCAACTGTCTTAGGTCTTTTTTGTCGTATCTTCCATTTTATGATGCACCAAATGTTTTCTATGGGTGAAAGATCTGGACTGCAGGCTGGCCAGTTCAGTACCTGGACCCTTCTTCTACACAGCCATGATGCTGTAATTGATGCAGTATGTGGTTTGGCATTGTCATGTTGGAAAATGCAAGGTCTTCCCTGAAAGAGACGTCGTCTGGATGGGAACATATGCTGCTCTAGAACCTGGATATACCTTTTAGCATTGATGGTGTCTTTCCAGATGTGTAAGCTACCCATGCCACAAGCACTAATGCAACCCCATACCATCAGAGATGCAGGCTTCTGAACTGAGCGCTGATAACAACTTGGGTCGTCCTTCTCCTCTTTAATCCGAATGGCATGGCGTCCCTGATTTCCATAAAGAACTTCAAATTTTGATTCGTCTGACCCCAGAACAGTTTTCCACTTTGCCACAGTCCATTTTAAATGAGCCTTGGCTCAGAGAAGATGTCTGCGCTTCTGGATCATGTTTAGATACGGCTTCTTCTTTGAACTATAGAGTTTTAGCTGGCAACGGTGGATGGCATGGTGAATTGTGTTCACAGATAATGTTCTCTGGAAATATTCCTGAGCCCATTTTGTGATTTCCAATACAGAAGCATGCCTGTATGTGATGCAGTGCTGTCTAAGGGCCCGAAGATCACGGGCACCCAGTATGGTTTTCCGGCCTTGACCCTTACGCACAGAGATTCTTCCAGATTCTCTGAATCTTTTGATGATATTATGCACTGTAGATGATGATATGTTCAAACTCTTTGCAATTTTACACTGTCGAACTCCTTTGTGATATTGCTCAACTATTTGTCAGCGCAGAATTAGGGGGATTGGTGATTCTCTTCCCATCTTTACTTCTGAGAGCCGCTGCCACTCCAAGATGCTCTTTTTATACCCAGTCATGTTAATGACCTATTGCCAATTGACCTAATGAGTTGCAATTTGGTCCTCCAGCTGTTCCTTTTTTGTACCTTTAACTTTTCCAGCCTCTTATTGCCCCTGTCCCAACTTTTTTGAGATGTGTTGCTGTCATGAAATTTCAAATGAGCCAATATTTGGTATGAAATTTCAAAATGTCTCTCTTTCGACATTTGATATGTTGTCTATGTTCTATTGTGAATACAATATCAGTTTTTGAGATTTGTAAATTATTGCATTCCGTTTTTATTTACAATTTGTACTTTGTCCCAACTTTTTTGGAATTGGGGTTGTGTGTGTGTATATATATATGACAATGATAAGCACTGAAATTTAATTGGAGTCTAATATATTGCTGTATGAAGGATTGTAATTATCACTTTAATTACTGCAAGTTTGGTTTAATTGAGCAATTTGGCTTCCTCTCACATTATTCATCAGTTTATATAGCCTACATCTATTGGTCTATTCATGTCCTTGGGTTTTATTTTATTTTTACGCATCATGTGCTGACAGTTAATTGTGCACAATTTCATGAAATACTAATAGTTAAGACAATATGGTAACGCATTGACCTGATCTTTGATGGCTTTTGTGACCATAGGGAACCCAATCATAAGTGCAAGGCAACGTATCTCATAAACACTTGACCACTGGACAATCACATTTGTATCTTTATTTACATAAGATAGATGGTATTTACCCAGGGCTTATTTTTAATTTGCTTTTTAAAAAATAAAGTGGGATTATTTACTAACATATTTTATAGACAATATTCATGACAGTTTCATATAAAAATAGTTAAAACATATAAAACTTGTTTGTTGGACAATTGACAGTTGCAACCATGTTGACATATCAAGTTTGAAATATCAGGATTGCAGCTTGAACCCTTGGCGCTCATATGCTGCATTTGGTTGAGGAGGATGTTTTCCAGTAGGTTTTTTTTTCCCAAAGGTTTTTATCCTACTGTTTTTTTTCCCCATCGCGGGCAACATATCTTTCCGTTGCATGCTTTTTTACCTGAATGATTTCTTACTTTGCATACTCGTGCAAACATAATTATTGTATAGTTCAATAGCAATTATAAGCAACTTTTCTTAGTTTTAGATAATCTGGAACTACCATTAATCTATATTGATTATTTCTTATGTCTGATAATATTTTATTGCAACTCTATCGTAATGATATAAAGTGAAAGCCCTGGCTCACTGCTGTCCACCAGGCACCCAGCAGAGTCACACCATAATAAATGTCATGGTGGTGTTTTTGACGCATGGCATGCTGTGTCAAAGAAATGAATAAATATGTATTCGTAACTGCGATGTGTATCTCATTATTGGTATCACGGTTAGAAGACAATGCGGAAATTTACTGACGGGAAATACACGACATGACACAATTCGATGGTCCAGATGCTGTAACATCATTATTCTATTCAGGTTGATTTTGTGCCTTTACAAATAATTTACTCATACACTTTTTGGGAGCTATGTTTTTAGGCAGTGTCTAAATATCAGCCTTTCTCAACCAGGGTGCCGTGGCACCCTGGGGTGCCGTCTGGCTTTGTTAGGGGTGCCGTCAAAAAAGTATATATTCTAACACTGAAATAAATAAAATGAATTAAAATTCCAAAAAACAATAGTTACACTAATGCAGATCATCGCTGCCTCATGCATCATCAAAATTTGTCTCACGGCCCCCTTTCCCATGTCACGACATCACTGCCAGGGTCAGTGTATGGTCAGCATGACTGCGTATATTTTATATGGGGGTGCCTTGAGAATTTGCATACTTCTGAAGGGTGCCGTGACTGAAAAAAGGTTGAGAAACGCTGATCTATATTACTAATACGATCTTCATCATGAAATTGTACTCTGTGTCGTGGATCTTTTTCAATAAATGTTGGTGTTTACTCCTCACTACACATGCATAACTCAAAATATGGCACAACATGCATCATCAGGCATACAGTCATGTGAAAAAGAAAGTACAGTACAACCTCTTCCAGTTGCATAGTTTTACCAATCAAGACATAACAAAAAAATACAACCCCGATTCCAAAAAAGTTGGGACAAAGTACAAACTGTAAATAAAAACGGAATCCAATGATGTGGAAGTTTCAAAATTCCATATTTTATTCAGAATAGAACATAGATGACATATCAAATGTTTAAATTGAGAAAATGTATCATTTAAAGAGAAAAATAAGGTGATTTTAAATTTCATGACAACAACACATCTCAAAAAAGTTGGGACAAGGCCATGTTTACCACTGTGAGACATCCCCTTTTCTCTTTACAACAGTCTGTAAACGTCTGGGGACTGAGGAGACAAGTTGCTCAAGTTTAGGGATAGGAATGTTAAACCATTCTTGTCTAATGTAGGATTCTAGTTGCTCAACTGTCTTAGGTCTTTTTTGTCATATCTTCCTTTTTATGACGCGCCAAATGTTTTCTGTGGGTGAAGGATCTGGACTGCAAGCTGGCCAGTTCAGTACCCGGACCCTTCTTCTACGCAGCCATGATGCTGTAATTGATGCAGTATGTGGTTTGGCATTGTCATGTTGGAAAATGCAAGGTCTTCCCTGAAAGAGATGTCGTCTGGATGGGAAAATATGTTGCTCTAGAACCTGGATATACCTTTCAGCATTGATGGTGTCTTTCCAGATGTGTAAGCTGCCCATGCCACACGCACTAATGCAACCCCATATCATCAGAGATGCAGGCTTCTGAACTGAGCGCTGATAACAACTTGGGTCGTCCTTCTCTTCTTTAGTCCGAATGACACGGCGTCCCTGATTTCCATAAAGAACTTCACATTTTTATTTGTCTGACCACAGAACAGTTTTCCACTTTGCCACAGTCCATTTTAAATGAGCCTTGGCTCAGAGAAGATGTCTGCGCTTCTGGATCGTGTTTAGATACGGCTTCTTCTTTGAACTATAGAGTTTTAGCTGGCAACGGCGGATGGCACAGCGAATTGTGTTCACAGATAATGTTCTCTGGAAATATTCCTGAGCCCATTTTGTGATTTCCAATACAGAAGCATGCCTGTATGTGATGCAGTGCCGTCTAAGGGCCCGAAGATCACGGGCACCCAGTATGGTTTTCCGGCCTTGACCCTTACGCACAGAGATTCTTCCAGATTCTCTGAATCTTTTGATGATATTATGCACTGTAGATGATGATTTGTTCAAACTCTTTGCAATTTTACACTGTCGAACTCCTTTCTGATATTGCTCCACTATTTGTCGGTGCAGAATTAGGGGGATTGGTGATTCTCTTCCCATCTTTATTTCTGAGAGCCGCTGCCACTCCAAGATACTCTTTTTATACCCAGTCATGTTAATGACCTATTGCCAATTGACCTAATGAGTTGCAATTTGGTCCTCCAGCTGTTCCTTTTTTGTACCTTTAACTTTTCCAGCCTCTTATTGCCTCTGTCCCAACTTTTTTGAGATGTGTTCCTGTCATGAAATTTCAAATGAGCCAATATTTGGTATGAAATTTCAAAATGTCTCACTTTCGACATTTGATATGTTGTCTATGTTCTATTGTGAATACAATATCAGTTTTTGAGATTTGTAAATTATTGCATTCCATTTTTATTTATAATTTGTATTTTGTCCCAACTTTTTTGGAATCGGGGTTGTAATCTGATCCTTACCAGGTCCTAAAATTATGGAAATCTAACCTCAGGTGTAAAGCAACACACAACAGATTCCACCGTATCATTATTTATTTAACAAAAATTAAGTCAAAACTTTGACTTGGCCATTCCAACACCTTGATTCTTTTTTTTTTCCAGCCATTCTGCTGTAGATTTGCTGGTGTGCTTGGGATCATTGTCCTGTTGCATGACCCAATTGCAGCCAAGCTTTAGCTGTTGGACAGATGGCCTCACATTTGCCTCTAGCATACTTTGGTATACAGAGGAGTTCATGGTTGACTCAATGACTGCAAGGTGCCCAGACCCTGTGGCTGCAAAACAAGCCCAAATCATCACCCCTCCACCACCACGCTTGATGGTTGGCATGAGGTGTTTGTGCTGATATGCTGTGTTTGGTTTTCTCCAAACATGGTGCTGTGCATTATGGCCAAACTTTTCCACTTTGGTCTCATCTGTCCAAAGGACATTGTTCCAGAAGGCTTGTGGCTTGTTCAGATGTTCTTTGCAAACCTAAGCCATGCTGCCATGTTCTTTTTAGATAGAAGAGGCTTTCTTCTGGCAACCCTTTAAAACAAGCCATACTTGCGCAGTCTTTTTCTAATTTTACTGTCATGAACTTTAACATTTATCATGCTAACTGTGGCCTCTAGAGTCCTAGATGTAGTTCTTGGTGTTTTTGCAATTTCTCTGAGCATTGCACAGTCTGACCTTGGAGTAAATTTGCTGGGACATCCACTCCTGGGAAGATTGGCAACTGTCTTAAATGTTTTCCAGTTCTGAATAATCTTTCTCACAATAGAATGATGGATTTCAAATTGTATGGAAATGACCTTATAACCCTTCCCAGACTGATGTGCAGCAACAATTGCTTCTCTAAGATCATTGCTGATGTCTTTCCTCCTTGGCATTGTGTTAACATACACCTGAGTGCTCCAGACCAGCAAACTGCCAAAACTTCTGCTTTTTAAGAGGTGGCCACACTTGCTGAAGATCAATTAATCAAGTTAATTTGATCAGCAACACCTGGCTGCTAATTGCCTTCATAATTTCTATGGAAGCAGTAAGGGTGTACTTAATTTTTCACACACTGCTACTGCATTTTTTGGCTTACTTTGTGTTAAATAAATAATGACAGGGTGAATATGTCATGTGTTATTGGTCATCTGAGGTTGTATTTGCCTAATTATAAGACCTGGTAAGGACCAGATGATTTTTTATTATGTCCTGACACTTAAAGCCTAGACTTGAAAGAGGGTGTACTTTCTTTTTCACATGACTGTATATCAACTCATATCAGGAAGAAAATTCTACCAGAATTAGCTGAAATGGTTTACAGTTTACTCAGAAGTTGGAGCTCTGAAAACATTTGTCACAAAAGCAAATAACTATATGTAAAACATCCATCCATCCATGATCTGCAGCTGCTTATCCTGTCCTACAGGGTCGCAGGCAAGCTGGAGCCTATCCCAGCTGACTATGGGCGAGAGGCGGGGTACACCCTGGATAAGTTGCCAGGTCATCACAGGGCTATATGTAAAACATATAAAAGAATATTTCATTCCTCATTTATACAGTAGAAAGTATGAAATATAGCCTTATATGTGAGAATGAAGAGGCAGAACGCTAGTCTTTGTGCTGGAGAGGTAAAATGAGCCCAATGTGAAGGGCAGTGGGAAGGTGAGTGCATAATGAGCTATCCACCTGCTAACTCCAGAGACCAGCCACTGCTGACTGATTATAGGTGTGGGATAATTTACCCAACATTTCCAATTTGTTCAGAATGCACTTGGCAATTTGTGGCCCATTTCCTCCCTCCCCCACCTCATTCGTAGGTGGTTCATAAAGTTTGAAATACATCAAGGTACTACTTTTTGTACATTTTCCATGCTGGTATATTGCCCAGTTATGTAGGAGTTTTAAGCTACAAAGAAAGCCTGCCTTATGGGTCCCTTTGTGGTACAGAAGATTACAACTACGGCAATTCAAAAAGCATTCGACTAATGAATACTCTATATTCAACAGTACTGATGCAACAAGGTGCATTAAATGGTTTTGGAGTGATGCTTTGTTACTAATTCAAAATGATTAAAATGCATGGGATGTTTTCCCCCTAAAAAAATATCCCATTAACTGAAGAGCTATTTTTAAAGCTAAATAACCATGAGACACAAAGTCCCCAAAGTAGAGCCACTACTTTCAAAATACCAGTGTCGAGTCCAAATTGGGCCAATTATTTCCACAAACCAGCTAACCTTGCTCTGCACAAATTCTTCACCATTTCTCCTCCATAGCTCACAGCGAGAAGCCAGAAAAAGAGGGAGAGGAAAGGGGTTGCACTTACACTTCAAGTTAAAGGCTCTGAAAAAGCTGAAGTCTTTCAAAATTGATCCTGCAAAAATTCAGGACCATGCATCTGGCAACGTCCATCCACCCATCCGTTATCTGTAGCCGCTTATCCTGTACAGGGTCGCAGGCAAGCTGGAGCCTATCCCGGGTGACCATGGGTGAGAGGCGGGGTACACCCTGGACAAGTCGCCAGGTCATCACAGGGCTGACACAAACAACCATTCACACTCACATTCACACCTACGGTCAATTTAGAGCCACCAATTAACCTAACCTGCCTGTCTTTGGACTGTGGGGGAAACCGGAGCACCCGGAGGAAACCCATGCAGACATAGGGAAAACATGCAAACTCCACACAGAAAGGCCCTCATCGGCCATTGGGCTTGAACCCAGGACCTTCTTCCTATGAGGTGACAGCGCTAACTACTACGCCACCGTGCCGCCCATCTAGTAAAGTATATATCTTACTGTATTTCATATCTACTTACAGTGGTGCTTGAAAGTTTGTGAACCCTTTAGAATTTTCTATATTTCTGCATAAATATGACCAAAAACATAATCAGATTTTCACACAAGTCCTAAAAGTAGATAAAGAGGACCCAGTTAAACCAATGAGACAAAAATATTATACTTGGTCATTTATTTATTGAAGAAAATGATCCAATATTACATATTTGTGAGTGGCAAAAGTATGTGAACCTCTAGGATTAGCATTTGAAGGTGAAATTAGAGTCAGGTGTTTTCAATCAATGGGATGACAATGAGGTGTGAGTGGGCACCCTGTTTTATTTACAGAACAGGGATCTATCAAAGTCTGATCTTCACAACACACATTTGTGGAAGTGTATCATTACACAAACAAAGGAGATTTCTGAGGACCTCAGAAAAAGCGTTGTTGATGCTCATCAGGCTGGAAAAGGTTACAAAACCATCTCTAAAGAGTTTGGACTCCACCAATCCACAGTCAGACAGATTGTGTACAAATGGAGGAAATTCAAGACCATTGTCACCCTCCCCAGGAGTGGTCGACCAACAAAGATCACTCCAAGAGCAAGGCGTGTAATAGTTAGCGAGGTCACAAAGGACCCCAGGGTAACTTCTAAGCAACTGAAGGCCTCTCTCACATTGGCTAATGTTAATGTTCATGAGTCTACCATCAGAAGAACACTGAACAACAATGGTGTGCATGGCAGGGTTGCAAGGAGAAAGCCACTGCTCTCCAAAAAGAACATTGCTGTTTGTCTGCAGTTTGCTAAAGATCACATGGACAAGCCAGAAGGATATTGGAAAAATGCTTTGTGGACAGATGAGACCAAAATAGAACTTTTTGGTTTAAATGAGAAGTGTTATGTTTGGAGAAAGGAAAACACTGCATTCCAGCATAAGAACCTTATCCCACCTATGAAACATGGTGGTGGTAGTATCATGGTTTGGGCCTGTTTTGCTGCATCTGGGCCAGGACAGCTTGCCATCATTGATGGAACAATGAATTCTGAATTATACCAGCAAATTCTAAAGGAAAATGTCAGGACATCTGTCCATGAACTGAATCTCAAGAGAAGGTGGGTCATGCAGCAAAACAACGACCGTAAGCACACAAGTCGTTCTACCAAAGAATGGTTAAAGAAGAATAAAGTTAATGTTTTGGAATGGCCAAGTCAAAGTCCTGACCTTAATCCAATCGGAATGTTGTGGAAGGACCTGAAGCGAGCAGTTCATGTGAGGAAACCCACCAACATCCCAGAGTTGAAGCTGTTCTGTACGGAGGAACGGGCTAAAATTCCTCCAAGCCGGTGTGCAGGACTGATCAACAGTTACCGCAAACGTTTAGTTGCAGTTATTGCTGCACAAGGGGGTCACACCAGATACTGAAAGCAAAGGTTCACATACTTTTGCCACTCACAGATATGTAATATTGGATCATTTTCCTCAATAAATAAATGACCAAGTATAATATTTTTGTCTCATTTGTTTAACTTGGTTCTCTTTATCTACTTTTAGGACTTGTGTGAAAATCTGATGATGTTTTAGGTCATATTTATGCAGAAATATAGAAAATTCTAAAGGGTTCACAAACTTTCAAGCACCACTGTATAGCACTACAACTACAGCCTCTTTGATTGTGAACGACCTCACTTCAAGCCTTGATGAATTGAGCTTTGGTACCTGGTTTATTGGCGTTTCTAGAGCTGTAATACTGGATCAGGATCTATTAATTAAAGAAGGGTTTAGAGAAGGAAATAAGATTTTATAATCAATGTATACTGTATCTATTTATAATCTAGGTATATCTCTCTTATAATCTATCCTTCTATAATCTTAACAAGATTACTTGCTAAGCCAGGACCCACGTTAGCACAACACATTAACAGTACATCTATGTATCTCGTTATCGACCTAACCTGGAAAAATATTAGCTTCTCTTCTCATATACATAACAAATCCTGTTCAGTTCCATCCTGGCTGGCTTCATGCTGATTAGGCACAATGTAGTGCTTTATTCTGGTCAGGGTTATGGCGAATCTGGTGCCTATCTGTGGAGCACTAGGCATGAGGCAGGATGGTAGGAACCATGCACATAGACATTTACACACTCATTCACACCTAGAGGCAATTAAATATCTACTATAGGCACTGCAATGGAATCAGGTCTTCAGATTAGGAAGGGACAGAGTGGGAAGGATATTAGGCTGAGAGACGAATCCTCTTGATCTGATTTATACATGCTGTAAACACACCAGCTAACTCTCTCCTATCATATGATAGCTACCAGATGGAAAGGGTAAAGGTTAACATGTGCTTCCTACATGAAGCTACATAAAGCCAGCCAGCAGCATCTTTTTGAACTGCTACTCCTGCTGCGTCACAGGGTACTGTAACACAGTCTGAGGAGAGCTCTATCTACCATCTTCTAAATGCATGAGCTCACAGACGCCTACAATTGGCTGATGTTGTTGTGATTAATGTTCTGTCTCTTTGTCTCTCCCTCTGTCTGTCTCTTTCTGTCAAGTTACATGTCGATCCTGAAACACCAGTGATGCTATTTCTTCTGTTCCTCAAACCTGCCTGATCTATCCTGATGCCCTACTTCTGGCTGGAGTCTCATCACATCACTCCTGGAGAGGACGGCCCCATATGGACAGTCGAAAGTCACACTTGGAAGACGGCTCTGGACACTTACAGTTTTTCTATGATGGCTGAAGACTACAATTGCCATGATAACTTTAAGACCGCAGTTGTCATGAACTGTATTGCACTCAAGTTTCCATCAATAAACAGCTGATAACTTCAACAAAACAGACTTCATACTAAAACTATAATGGATTTCCTGGTTACACAGTTATACTTTGTGACTATATAGGACACAGTTATAGAAGCGAGTTACTTATAATCACGCTATCTGTTATCACCCAGATGAGGATGGGTTCCCTTTTGAGTCTCGTTCCTCTCAAGGTTTCTTCCTCGTGTCATCTGAGGGAGTTTTTCTTTGCCCCCATTACCACAAGCTTGCTCATCAGGGGAAAAAATATTAGAGATATAATTACCTCATAGGTTTAAAGTCTTTAATTTTCTGTACAGCTGCTTTGCGACAATGCCTGTTGTGAAAAGCACTATACAAATAAACTTGATTTGATTTGACTTAATAGGAGAGAGAGAGAGGGCGGCATGGTGGTGTAGTGGTTAGCGCTGTCGCCTCACAGCAAGAAGGTCCTGGGTTTGAGCCCCGGGGCCGGCGAGGGCCTTTCTGTGTGGAGTTTGCATGTTCTCCCCGTGTCCGCGTGGGTTTCCTCCGGGTGCTCCGGTTTCCCCCACAGTCCAAAGACATGCAGGTTAGGTTAACTGGTGACTCTAAATTGACCATAGGTGTGTATGTGAGTGTGAATGGTTGTCTGTGTCTATGTGTCAGCCCTGTGATGACCTGGCGACTTGTCCAGGGTGTACCCTGCCTTTCGCCCGTAGTCAGCTGGGATAGGCTCCAGCTTGCCTGCGACCCTGTAGAAGGATAAAGCGGCTTGAGATAATGAGAGAGAGAGGAGAGAGAGAGAGAGAGAGAGACTGTGTCATTGTTCTCACTCAGATAGTATGTTCAATTTTGCTCCCTTGGTACCAATCACAGATGGCTGAGACATTTTATGGATTCGAACTTGTGATGATACCCATACACAAATTTAATACCATAGCATAATCTTACAACCCCGATTCCAAAAACGTTAGGACGCTGTGTAAAACGTAAATAAAAACAGAATGCAGTTATTTGCAAATCCTTCATGACCAACATTTAGTTGAATACAATAGAAAGACAAGATATTTAATTTTCAAACTTTTATTTATTTATGTATTTATGTATTTATTTATTTATTTATTTGTAACTATGCACTCATTCTGAATTTGATGCCTGCAACACGCTCCAAAAAAGTTGGGACAGGGACATGTTTAGCACTGTGTTACACACCTTTTCTTTTCACAACACTCAGTATTTGGGAACTGAGGACATGAATCGATGTTTTGAAAGTGAATTTCTTTCCCATTCTTGGTTGATATATGACTACAGAGGCTCAACAGTCTGGTAAACTGTGTTTACCGACAACTGTTTTCTGAAGTGTTCCCAAGCCCATATAGTAATATCCTTTATAAAATCACATCAGTTTTTAATGCACTGCTGCCCGAGAGCTCATACATCATGGGCATTCAATATTGGTTTTTGGTCTTGACCCTTACATGCAGAGATTTCCCTGGATTCTCAGAATTTTTTGATGACATTATGGATTGTGAGTGGTGAAATCCCTAAATTCCATGTGATTAAGAGCAACATTTCTCAACATATAAACTGTTGGACTGTTTGCCTATTCAGTTTTTCACAAAGTGGTGAACCTCACCCCATCCTTGCTTGTGAATGACTGAGCTTTTGGAGGATGCCCCTTTCATACCCAATCATGATACTCTCACCTGTTACCAATTAACCTGTTTACCTGTTTTTTGTTATCATTCCACAACTTTCCCAGTCTTTTGTTGCCCCTGTTCCAACTTTTTTTGGAATGTGTTGTAGTCATCAAATTCAGAATGAGTGTATATTTACAAAAGACAATAAAGGTTATTAGTTTGGACATTAAATATCTTGTCTATGTATTGTATTTAATTGAATATAGGCCAAAAAAGGATGTGCAAATCATTGCATTGTTTTTATTTACATTTTACACAGCGACCCAGCATTTTTGGAATCAGGGTTGTACATAAGCTGGACATCTGGGTTGTCCTGTTTGTGTAATTTTTTATATTTTTGTCAGCTTGTCGTGTCTTCTCAGTAGCGGACTTCTGCTAAACCAACTGAAAAACAAATAAGCTAATTGCACATATTTTGCAATGTTAGTGACGGACAGACAGGCAGACATACAAACAGATCGACAGACATGCAACAGACTGTCAGAGTGACAGAAAAACAGAGAGACCAATATATAATACATACAGATCAATAGATAGACAGACAGACAAATAGGCTAACAGACAGCCCCAACATACATATTTCACAAATACAGACATCTCCTTTGTAGGATGCCGCCATATTCATGTTTTTGATTCAGAAACCAACATCTGCCAAGTCCCATTTTTGAAAGTGCCAACAACTCCATTTCAGCAAATCAGTGCTCCAAAGCTAGTGACATCATCTATCATGGCTGCGCACATGACTCATTGACCTTTCTTGGTTTGTGTGCTAAATTGGCATTTATAATCATAAAATAATGCATTAAAGCATGGAGGATACTGACGAACAGGTGGCAAAAATACCTATAGGATCAGTGAGTAGCAGGTTGATATATATATATATATATATATATATATATATATATATATATATATATATATATATATACACACACACACACACACACAGTGGTGCTTGAAAGTTTGTGAACCCTTTAGAATTTTCTATATTTCTGCATAAATATGACTTAAAACATCATCAGATTTTCACACAAGTCCTAAAAGTAGATAAAGAGAACCCAGTTAAACAAATGAGACAAAAATATTATACATGGTCATTTATTTATTGAGGAAAGGATCCAATATTACATATCTGTGAGTGGCAAAAGTATGTGAACCTCTAGGATCAGCAGTTAATTTGAAGGTGAAATTAGAGTCAGGTGTTTTCAATCAGTGGGATGACAAACAGGTGTGAGTGGGCACCCTGTTTTATTTAAAGAACGGGGATCTATCAAAGTCTGATCTTCACAACATATGTTCGTGGAAGTGTATCATGGCACGAACAAAGGAGATTTCTGAGGACCTCAGAAAAAGCGTTGTTGATGCTCATCAGGCTGGAAAAGGTTACAAAACCATCTCTAAAGAGTTTGGACTCCACCAATCTACAGTCAGACAGACTGTGTACAAATGGAGGAAATTCAAGACCATTGTTACCCTCCCCAGGAGTGGTTGACCAACAAAGATCAATCTAAGAGCAAGGCGTGTAATAGTTGGCGAGGTCACAAAGGACCCCAGCGTAACCTCTAAGCAACTGAAGGCCTCTCTCATATTGGCTAATATTAATGTTCATGAGTCCACCATCAGGAGAACACTGAACAACAATAGTGTGCATGGCAGGGTTGCAAGGAGAAAGCCACTGCTCTCCAAAAAGAACATTGCTGTTCGTCTGCAGTTTGCTAAAGATCACATGGACAAGCCAGAAAGCTATTGGAAAAATGTTTTGTGGACAGATGAGACCAAAATAGAACTTTTTGGTTTAAATGAGAAGCGTTATGTTTGGAGGAAGGAAAACACTGCTTTCCAGCATAAGAACCTTATCCCATCTGTGAAACAATGGTGGTGGTAATATCATGGTTTGGGCCTGTTTTGCTGCATCTGGGCCAGGATGGCTTGCCATCATTGATAGAACAATGAATTCTGAATTATACCAGTGAATTGTAAAGGAAAATGTCAGGACATCTGTCCATGAACTGAATCTCAAGAGAAGGTGGGTCATGCAGCAAGACAACGACCCTAAGCACACAAGTCGTTCTACCAAAGAATGGTTAAAGAAGAATAAAGTTAATGTTTTGGAATGGCCAAGTCAAAGTCCTGACCTTAATCCAGTCGAAATGTTGTGGAAGGAGCAATTCATGTGAGGAACCCACCAACATCCCAGAGTTGAAGTTGTTCTGTACAGAGGAATGGGCTAAAATTCCTCCAAGCCGGTGTGCAGGACTGATCAACAGTTACCGGAAATGTTTAGTTGCAGTTACTGCTGCACAAGGGGGTCACACCAGATACTGAAAGCAAAGGTTCACATACTTTTGTCACTCACAGATATGTAATATTGGATAATTTTCCTCAATAAATAAATGACCAAGTATAATATTTTTGTCTGATTTGTTTAACTGGGTTCTCTTTATCTACTTTTAGGACTTGTGTGAAAATCTGATGATGTTTTAGCTCATATTTATGCAGAAATATAGAAAATTCTAAAGGGCTCACAAACTTCATTCATTCATTATCTCTAGCCGCTTTATCCTTCTACAGGGTCACAGGCAAGCTGGAGCCTATCCCAGCTGACTACGGGCGAAAGGCGGGGTACACCCTGGACAAGTCGCCAGGTCATCACAGGGCTGACACATAGACACAGACAACCATTCACACTCACATTCACACCTACGGTCAATTTAGAGTCACCAGTTAACCTAACCTGCATGTCTTTGGACTGTGGGGGAAACCGGAGCACCCGGAGGAAACCCACGCGGACACGGGGAGAACATGCAAACTCCGCACAGAAAGGCCCTCGCCGGCCCCGGGGCTCGAACCCAGGACCTTCTTGCTGTGAGGCGACAGCGCTAACCACTACACCACCGTGCCGCCCGCTCACAAACTTTCCAGCACCATTTTATATATATATATATATACACACACTAGTGCATCTCAAAAAATTAGAATACCATGAAAAAGTTCCTTTTTTCATAATTTAATTCAAAAAGGTAAACTTTCATATATTCTATATTCATTACATGTAAAGTGAAATATTTAAAGCCTTTTTAGTTTTAATTTTGATGATTATGGCTTATAGCTCATGAAAATCAGAAAATCAGAAATCCAGTATCTCAAATTATTAGAATATTCCCTAAGATCACTAAGATCAATCAAAAGAAGGATTTATAATTCAGAAATGTCCAACTTCTGAAAAGTATATTCATTTATACACTCAATACTTGGTTGGGGCTCCTTTACCATGAATTACTGTATCAATGCGGTGTGGCATGGAGGTGATCAGTCTGTGGCACTGCTGAGGTATTATTGAAGCCCAGGTTGCTTTGATAGTGGCCTTCAGCGTATCTGTATTTTTGGGTTGGGTGTTTCTCATCTTCCTCTTGACAATACCCCATAGATTCTCTATGGGTTTCGGGTCAGGCAAGTTGGCTGGCCAATCAAACACAGTAATATCATGGTCAGCAAACCATTTGGTAGTAGTTTTGGCACTGTGGGTAGGTGCTAAGTCCTGCTGGAAAAGGAAATCAGCATCTCCAAAAAGCTCGTCAGCAGATGGAAGCATGAAGTGCTCTAAAATCTCCTGGTAGATGGCTGTGTTGACTTTGGACTTGATAAAATACAGTGGACCAACACCAGCAGATGACATGGCATCCCAAATCATCACAGACTGTGGAAACTTCACACCGGGCTTCAAACACCTTGGATTCTGTGCCTCTCCACTCTTCCTCCAGACTCTAGAACCATGATTTCCAAATTAAATGCAAAATGTACTTTCATCTGAAAAGAGGACTTTGGACCACTGAGCAACAGTCCATTTCCTTCTCTCCTTAGCCCAGATAAGACACTTCTGACATTGTCTCTGGCTCAGGAGTAGCTTGATATTAGGAATGCGAAAGTTGTATCCCCTTTCTTGAAGATGTCTGTTTGTGATGGGTCTTGATACACTGACACCAGCCTCAGGCCACTCTTGTGAAGCTTTCCCAAGTTCTTGAATCAACTTTTCTTGACAGTCCTCTCAAGACTGCGGCCATCCCTGTTGTTTGTGCACCTTTTCCAGCCACCCTTTTCAGCAATGACCTTTTGTGGCTTACCCTCCTTGTGGAGGGCATCAGTGATCATATTCTGGACAACAGTCAAGTCAGCAGTCTTCCCCATGATTGTGGTTGTGTGTACTGAACTAGACCGAGAGATGCACTGTGTTCATACTGTTTTACTCAAACTCGAAATGAAATATTCTAATATTTTGAGATGTTTTTTATGTTTTTGTACTGTATGCCATACTGATTAAAATTAAAATAGAAAAAATGCTTGAACATTTTAGTTTATGTGTAATGAGTCTATAATATATAACATTTTCACTTTCTTAAATAACTGATAGAAACTATTGAACTTTTTCACAATATTCCAATTTTTTGAGAAGCACTAGTGTATATATATATATATATATATATATATATATATATATATATATATATATATATATATTGCCAAAAGTATTTGCTCACCCATCCAAATTATCGGAATCAGGTGTTCCAATCACTTCCATGGCCACAGGTGTATAAAATCAAGCACCTAGGCATGCAGACTGTTTTTACAGTTTGGAGCTGGCCCCTTCCTCTTTCAACATGACTGTGCACCAGTGCACAAAGCAAGGTCCATAAAGACATGGATGACCGAGTCTGGTGTGGATGAACTTGACTGGCCTGCACAGAGTCCTGACCTCAACCCGATAGAACACCTTTGGGATGAATTAGAGCGGAGACTGAGAGCCAGGCCTTCTCGTCCAGCATCAGTGTGTGACCTCACAAATGCACTTCTGGAAGAATGGTCAAAAATTCCCATAAACACACTCCTAAACCTCGTGGACAGCCTTCCCAGAAGAGTTGAAGCTGTTCTAGCTGCAAAGGGTGGACCGACGTCATATTGAACCCTATGGATTAGGAATGGGATGTCACTTAAGCTCATATGTGAGTCAAGGCAGGTGAGCAAATACTTTTGGCAATATAGTGTATTTGCAGAAAACAAGAAAAATTGAGTATTCTGCTTTTGGCCCTGAACTCTTCTGATGGAAGAGAACACAGTCAGATGATTGGGCCAGCGTCCATGTCAATATATTTTTCCCAGGAAATCCAGAGATACACCTTGAATCCCACTGTATGTTTTTTTTCTTTTTTCTGAGGGCAGGAAAGTTCAGCACCTGTTCTGTGCCCCCTCTCTCTCTCTCTCTTTCTCTCTCAGTCTGGTCTTCCCTTTGCTTTGGGTCAGATTGTTTCCACTTCCACACCTGCAACAATGCTCAGTCTGTCTCCCAAATCAAAAGTGCATGGCCTCAAACAGGAAATCTCTCTTAAATCCACATAAGATCTTGCCTGCATGTCTCAGGAAGAGCAGACAGCACACAGCCACACCTGCCTCAGCACATACAGTAGGCTAATCTTCACTGCCATTACACTCACACTATTACAGTCTATTTCACCATGCCTGGTAATTCAATGCTGAATGTAAAGTGTGATACAGTAAAAATGGCGTGTTGAACAATGTGAAATGTGAAATAAAGCTAGGCTGAAGATATAAAAGCTTTGGTTAAGCTCCAGACAGTACATTTTTATATCTCTCCCTTTTGGACTCGGATATCTGTCTCACTCCCCTGTCTGTATCCCAGCTTTATGAGGAATCGACTCCACTTATGGCATGACAAGAGCTACAGGAATACGTCTTCATTATAAAAATGATGTGTGTGTGTGTGTGAGAAAGAGAGAGTTCAGTTAGACTATAAAAGTCAAATATAAAGCTTTTCATATGACATCATCACATAATATGGCAGCATCAGCATAAATAGTATCGTAGTACCAACACCATGCATTTCCTCTGAGCACCGATGCTGCCTTCATACGCTGTCAAAATTATCATCAATCAATTCACAACCTAGATGCCGAACTTACCCTTAAAGAAACATCCCAAACTTCACATGTGAAATTTACATGTGGCTTTTAGACACTTCATATGATATGTATGCTTTGCACATTTTATCATTTTCATGTTGTTTTATTAACGTGTCCTTTTTTTTTGGCCCCATGGGTGATTTTTGCACATTTTTCTTTAATTTGTAATTTTTACATGCTTCATTTATTTATTTTTTATTTACATTTCATTGTTTTTCCAATCTGACATTGTTTCAGTCTTTCCAATATTTTACGTTTTGTTTTTCACATGGCATTTTTACATTTCGTTTACAGTACCAGTCAAAAGTTTAGACACACTTTCTAATTCAATGGGTTTTTTTCTTTATTTTTATTCAATAAAAGACACTTCTTCATGTCTTAAAGTAATGATGGATGTCATTTCTCTTTACTTACGGTAGTTGTTCAGTTCGTGACATAATATGGATTACTACAGTTGTGATGTTTAATAGGGCTATTTACTGTATTTTTATTATTTACTATTTACTGTTTGATCTCAAACACATTAAGAAGGCAAGAAATTGCACTAATTAACTTTTATGAGGCACCTGTTAATTGAAAAGCATTCCAGGTGACTACCTCATGAAGCTGGTTAAAGGCCTGGTCCAACAATACTGATAACTATAACTATAACTACAAATATAATGATAATTACTGCGGTAACCTGGCGACTTGTCCAGGGTGTACCCCGCCTCTCGCCCACAGTCAACTGGGATAGGCTCCAGCTTGCCTGCGACCCTGTAGAACAGGATAAGCGCCTACAGATAATGGATGGATGGATGGATGGATAATGATAATTATAAATAAAGTCAGTCCCCTGTAGTTTATGAGGTTGGTGCTCACACCAGACCGATAACGATACCTATAGCCCAGGCCTGGGTTTATCCGTATCGGTGAGATTGCTTCTGGAGTGATTTTTCCAGGCCTGGACCTGATCCGATAAAACATCTGACCAATCAGGTAATTGTTTACATATGACGTTGTCTGAGCATGTGCTATTTTTCCCCCGGGCATCTTTGTACATGGGTGGCACGGTGGTGTAGTGGTTAGCGTTGTCGCCTCACAGCAAGAAGGTCCGGGTTCGAGCCTCGTGGCCGGCGAGGGCCTTTCTGTGCGGAGTTTGCATGTTCTCCCCGTGTCTGCGTGGGTTTCCTCCGGGTGCTCTGGTTTCCCCCACAGTCCAAAGACATGCAGGTTAGGTTAACTGATGACTCTAAATTGACCGTAGGTGTGAATGTGAGTGTGAATGGTTGTCTGTGTCTATGTGTCAGCCCTGTGATGACCTGGCGACTTGTCCAGGGTGTACCCTGCCCTTCACCCGTAGTCAGCTGGGATAGGCTCCAGCTTGCCTGCGACCCTGTAGAACAGGATAAAGCGGCTAGAGATAATGAGATGAGATGAGCTCTTTGTACATCCTTGTTGCATCATGAAGTCACGGAATACAGATTCATGGAAAATAAAAACTATAATACAAAGCACGGGGTGGCACAGTGGTGTAGTGGTTAGCGCTGTCGCCTCACAGCAAGAAGATCCTGGGTTTGAGCCCAGCAGCTGACAAGGGCCTTCCTGTGTGGAGTTTGCATGTTCTCTCCGTGTCCGTTTTCTCCGGGTGCTTCGGTTTCCCCCAAAGACATGCAGGTTACATTAATTGGTGGCTCTAAATTGACCGTAGGTGTGAATGTGAGTGTGAATGGTTGTTTGTCTCTGTGTGTCAGCCCTGCGATAACCGGGTGACTTGTCCAGGGTGTACCCCGCCTCTCACCCATAGTCAGCTGGGATAGGCTCCAGCTTGGCCGCGACCCTGTAGAACAGGATAAATGGCTACAGGTAAAGGATAGATGGATACAAAGCACGGATCTTTTATTCACGGATATGCGATTTTTCCGTGAAATATCAATCGTAAATTAATAATCATATAAATGCAGCTAAGATAGTTTTAGACTTCTTAATTTTTTGTCCGTGATGCATCATCATATGAAATCAGTAACCGATCTGTAATATACTGAAACATCCATGACCATTCCATAAATTATGAGTATCTGTGATGCGTCTGTATTAAAATCCATAACCACTTCATATTTTGTATCCTTTTTTATTATATTTCTGTAATCTGTGACCTATCCGTATTATATCAACCGCTGGAGTGTGTACATGGGTTGTTTTGAAGTCCAAGCTGTACAGTACAACCCGGAATAATGTGCTGCTACTTGGAAAAAACTTCCATGACTATTCCTAAATTGCATGCATTTATTTCCCTGAGTGTCAGGACCAAGCAATATTATAGTCGGGATTATAGTTGTGCTGTTTCTGCTCCAGACTGGAACTAAATTCAGGCAGAAGGATAGTCAGAGTTGGAGTTATAGGTAGAGTTATAGTTATCGGTGTGGTGGGACCGCGCCCTAAGATAATGCCAATAGTGTGCAAAGCGTCATCAAGGTAAACGGTGGCTACTTTGAAGAATCAAAAGTATGAAACATATTTTGTTTTTTAACACTTTTTTGTTTACCACATAATTCCATATACAGTGCTCAGCATAAATGAGTACACCCCCTTTGAAAAGTAACATTTTAATATCTCAATGAACACAAACAATTTCCAAAATGTTGACAAGACAAAGTTTAATATAACATCTGTTTAACTTATAACGTGAAAGTAAGGTTAATAATATAACTTAGATTACACATTTTTCAGTTTTACTCAAATTAGGGTGGTGCAAAAATGAGTACACCCCACAACAAAAACTACTACATCTAGTACTTTGTACGGCCTCCATGATTTTTAATGACGGCACCAAGTCTTCTAGGCATGGAATGAACAAGTTGGCAACATTTTGCAACATCAGTCTTTTTCCATTCTTCAACAATCACCTCTTTTAGTGACTGGATGCTGGATGGAGAGTGATGCTTAACCATCCTAATTTGAGTAAAACTGAAAAAATGTGTAATCTAAGTTATATTAACCTTATTTTCACGTTATAAGTTAAACAGATGTTATATTAAACTTTGTCTTGTCAACATTTTGGAAATTGTTTGTGTTCATTGAGATATTGTTTAAAATGTTACTTTTCAAAGGGAGTGCACCTATTTACGCTGAGCACTGTATGTCCCATATGTTATTTCATAGTGTTTATGCTTTCTTTAACGTTCTACAATGTAGAAAATAGTCAAAATACAGAAAAACCTATGAATGAGTAGGGGTGTAGACACTTTGGACTGGTATTGTATTTCCACGTGATTTTTTTTTTTTTACATTTGACTTATCTTGATATGTGATATTTACACTTTTTTTTTTATTCCACATGTGATTTTTATAAATTTTTCATTTACTTCATGTTTACTCACATGCTATGTGATGTCATGTGGTTTTATTTTTTACATGTAATTTATCACATGAGTAATTTTACTTTCACGTGTTAATTGCTTGTTGGCATAGTATGATGTTTGCCTACAAAAGAAACTGGGGCATGCTGGAGACTTGCAAAATGCTCTGTGTGGCAAAGTCAGTGAATTACAAAAATTACATGAAGGAATGCACGTGAACATTGTGTAACTGAATTCAAGACATTTTGTTTTGCATTCAACGCCGTGTGACTCCTGCTCTGGAGGCTCCATCCTGTTCAACCTTAATCCTTTGAAGTTTCATAGAATGAGCACAGCCTATGACTAATCCTTAGACATATGCAGAGGAAAAACACACACACACACACACACACACACAAGCAAAGAAGTTTTGCCTATAGTAACGTACCAGAAAATAATATGCACTTCTGAGGGAACTGTTTACTCCAAGACACTTAACTCCAGTAGTGACTTTCTTTGTGGGCCTGGCAGTGAGAGTTTGCTCATCTCAGAGGTTGGTGGTACAACCAACCAGCATCATTATCTCTGTTAAACAGATTTCTCACTTACGGCAGTCTGACGGGCACTCAATAGGCCCATGGCTGCAGATCTGCTGTCCCACTGCATCCAAAGTCATCAAATCGCTCCAACTGTACGTAGATACTGCTTTTACATCACTGCTCTCTCAAAGTAAACACTGAATATAAAATCTCAAAGACAAAACAGAAAATATAATACAGACACTGTTAGGGCTTTTTTCCCTCCAAAGACGTTACTAAATATTGATCTATCCGGCCACTCCTATTTCATTTTTTTTTCTAAACCTTAATCAAAAAGTCATCCAGACCCAGAGGAAAATCCATGAAAGGCTTTATAATCTTGAGTTCCATCCAAAGCTTGGATAGGATAATTAGACTGTCGGTGAAGTATGTTCAAGATCACAGCCAATTACCCGACATGGACAGGCAGCCAGGCAGAACCATGATTACGGAGCACAGGACAACACAGAAATGGGAGAAAAACACAAAACTAATCAACAATTGGAATCACAGTTGTGTGTCATCTGTGTTTCTCCGTGAGTGGCCTCTTCAAGCACACAATCAGAAGCACATTAAAACTGGCCCGATGTCTGCAGAGCGGCTCGCTCTTGCGTTACCACCACAACTAATTAGGCTTGCAAACAACCACCTGAGGACACAGATGTTAGGAGGGTTTAGGGTTTTTTTTCCAACATCCAAAGTGGGTCTTTGCTTGAGTATTGTTTATCTAAAAAAAAAAAAAGATTTCTAATCAACAGTCAAAAAATGTGTATGTAATAAGAGATAGAGAAATGTAGAATATTGCACTGCTATATTTTTATTACTGAATAAAACACTGCTCTATACAATAATATAATATACAAACATATCAAGTTTGAGGTATACTGATATAGGTACATTTTGAAGGTGTGTGTGTGTGTTAAACTGTATAAACTTACTTGGCAGCAGGTAGTTACTATAATTACTATGTATGCTTGTCTTTCTGTAATGTTTGTTTATAGGCACATTGTAATGTACACTGCGGCCAAAAGTATGTGGACACCTGACCATCACACCCATATGCAGTTCTTCCCGAAACTGCTGCCACAAAGTTGGAAGCGCACGATTGTCTTTGTACGCTGTAGCTTTTTGATTTCCCTTCACTGGAACTAAGAGATCCGAACCTGTTCCAGCATGACAATGCCCCTGTGCATAAATCAAATTCCATGAAGAAATGATTTATGAAGATTAGAGTTGGAAGAACTTGATTGTCCTGCACAGAGCTCTGACCTTAACCCCACTGAATACCTTTGGGATGAACTGGAACACCGATTGCACCGCAGACCTTCTCACCCAACATCAGTGCTTGATCTCACGAATGCTCTTGTGGCTGAATAAACACAAATCCTCACAGTCACACCCCAAAATCGAGTGGAAATCCTTCCAGAAGAGCTGAGATTATTATAATAGCAAATGGGGAATAAATCTGGGAAGGGATGTTCAACAATCAGATATGGGTGTGATGGCTAGGTATCCACAAACTTTTGGCCATATAGTGTATCTTTAAATAGAGTGCAGAACTGTCTTTTTACAGGAACACATACTGTATAGAAAATAGTATATTCCTGTAGCCAGTGTACCAAAATGTCTGTTACTGTCTGTGTTGAGTTTTATAAGTGTTCTACACATGTCCCCATGTTCCTCCAGGTTCTCCGGTTTCCTCCAACCTCCTGAACCATATAGGGACAAAAGGTATCCAGTTATTTAACACAAAAGTCTTTTAGCACAAGTCTTTTAGCACATATCCAAAGTCTTTTAGGACAAGTTCTAAAGTCTCTTAGCTAGGGTGACCAGACGTCCCGGTTTTACCGGGACAGTCCCGATTTGGGGTTGTGTGTCCCGAGTCCCGACAAAAGTCTGTTGGGACATGGATATGTCCCGGTTTTCGCCACTCGCGACGTTTGCGACTGAGCGGCGTGGGAATCATTAGCAGAGAAATGTCTGCATTTACTATTTTGATGAATTGACAGGAATCACAAACTTTCCTGGTTACTGCCCCCTGGCCCTGTGGCATGAGTGTTTATTTAGCCACATTATTCCAGACAACAGAACATGTTGCCATGCAACAATAAAATAAACATTAACTGGCACGAATGCTCTTTGTCTAGCAGCTAGCAGCAGTAATGCCGCAGCAATTATGCTGAAAAGAAAATGTACCTTTTCCAAAGATTTACAGGGCACCTAC
The DNA here is from genome assembly GCF_027579695.1 of Neoarius graeffei. Classification (NCBI taxonomy): domain Eukaryota; kingdom Metazoa; phylum Chordata; class Actinopteri; order Siluriformes; family Ariidae; genus Neoarius; species Neoarius graeffei. Next base: position 84,209,622 of record NC_083573.1, read on the forward strand.
CCCTTCCTCCGAGAGGTGCAGAACAATGCGCACGAAGCCTACTGCACACACTGTAAGTGTTTTGTTCTTGTACTGAGTTGGGTAGCCTATGTTGCAAATGATGTGCGCTCCTGTAGGGGCTTTCCTCGGGCTGTCGCCCCTCTCCTCCTTTATTGCTGTTTTGTTTGAGTGTATATTTACGGAAGCTGAGAGAGGCCCTTCATATAATATTTTTTTATTCACCTTGTTATCCCGAGATAACGACATAATTAATTCAAGATCTCGAGAAAACAAAACCGTTATTCCGTGATCTCGAGAAAACAAAACAATTATTTCATGATCTCAGCTGGATCACTGTATCTCCGTCGGTAGAGACGAAGCCGGGCCAGTCTTCTGCGGAGGTGCCGCGGACTAATTTTGAAATTATCCCTTATTAAAAGACTTAATGCAATCTCTTCCTGTGTCAACCCCTGATCAAAATATTGCCTTATTAGGTGATCGATTATTCCAGACATTCTAATGACCAAAGTTGCAGAATTAGAAATAGCCCCAAAGTCAGCAAATCACAAGTCTCTTGGCGCACCTGAATGAACCATTTCTCAGCTGTTTACTCGAGATCAGGAAATAATTGTTTTGTTTTCTCGAGATCACGGAATAACGGTTTTGTTTTCTTGAGATCTCGAATTAGTTGTGTTGTTTTCTCGAGGGGCGGCACGGCGGTGTAGTGGTTAGCGCTGTTGCCTCACAGCAAGAAGGTCCGGGTTCGAGCCCCGTGGCCAGCGAGGGCCTTTCTGTGCGGAGTTTGCATGTTCTCCCCGTGTCCGCGTGGGTTTCCTCCGGGTGCTCCGGTTTCCCCCACAGTCCAAAGACATGCAGGTTAGGTTAACTGGTGACTCTAAATTGAGCGTAGGTGTGAATGTGAGTGTGAATGGTTGTCTGTGTCTGTGTGTCAGCCCTGTGATGACCTGGCGACTTGTCCAGGGTGTACCCCGCCTTTCGCCCGTAGTCAGCTGGGATAGGCTCCAGCTTGCCTGCGACCCTGTAGAAGGATAAAGTGGCTAGAGATAATGAGATGAGATGAGATGTTTTCTCGAGATCCTGAATTAATTATGTCATTATCTCAGGATAACAAGGTGAATAAAAAAAAGGATTATATGAAGGGCCTCTCTCGGCTTCCGTAGTATATATTCTCAAATCACTTGTCTCTCTTTTGTTTCTGTTTAACATACCATTCTGACAGTTTGGCCATATTGCTGTGTTGAACGGCTTGTTGCACCTTCCATTAAGTGTTCACTTTTGTACACATCTTCTTGCTTTATTCATTCAGTTGTGGGGAATGGTTAGTAAGGTTGATTCTGACCTAGGCTATATTGAGGTCACATATCTACTTTTTAAGTTCATGCTATAGTGCATACAATTTTAGAGATATAGCCTACATGTGCATATGCATTCTTCTTGGTGTTCTCACAAACAGGTGAAATAAATCAGTGTAAATTTGGCCTATGGACATAGCCTGGCCTATTCTCAGCCATTACAAAATCTGTTGTCTGACCATAATTTAACTGATCTGTATACCACTATGCTACTAGATAACAAAATGCCTGTTTGTTTTATTTCATGTGAGATGTTGATAAATGTGAGCTTCAACAAAATGATAAGAGCACCTCTCTGAGTGTCACGTTTACGTAAAAAAAAAGGTGTGCGTGCACGAGCATGGTCGCGCGCAAAAGTGTCCCGGTTTCAGACTAGGGAAATCTGGTCACCCCACTCTTAGCACAACTCTATGTTCTTTTGCACAACTCTGGATTATGGTTACAATAATTGAAAACAAAATACTCATCTTGATATAGGAAGGGGTTTATTATGATTGCTTAGGGACTGGAAGCCGGAATTTCTCCTGCTGTGCATGTTAAGGATCAGTTGTTGATCCCTGAAACGTGGACTGAAAATCCGATTCTTTGGTGTCTTTGGATATTTATAGTTAAGCCGTTACAAACCTTGAATTGTGGGCACCGTCATAGATAACTTCAGTCACTTCTGATCATATCACAAATCCAACTGACTCTCAATAATTACATGTTTGCTGAATTAATTAACTGGAGGATTATGCCTCTTGCCCTGCTTGATAACGTATTTTGCAGACTAAGAGCGGAATCTATTCCTAAAAACTTACTCAAATTATTAAAAGTCCATTTGATATCACATATTACTGTTTTCATATGTATTTGACTAATCAAGCTACAAAGTCTTTAACTGAAAGAAGACTAATTTCAATGAGAAAAAATGAGAATCATGTCTCCTTAGTAGCTAACAGTTGCGATATGTAAACAAACAAAAGAAACTTCCACTAAAGTATCCTAGAACGAATGGCAATTAAATAAAAGTATAATATAAATGTTCAGGAATGACAAAACAAGCAAAATTAATATATTAATTGTTTATAATATGGCAATCGTGAAGCAAGAAGAAGATGAAGAAGAAGAGATTACGCTAAGATGTAAGGGTTGTTTGATCATCAAGACAAGTCTTGAAGCTGTGGCAAGTTTACAGGGAAATTCACTTTGTTGCAGCGTGTTTATATTTGATTTCAATATTTCTTTTTTTTGTTCAATGCTATCAACCTCTAAAAAACATTATTTAACACTAAATTATCAAATCAATAAACCACAAACACTCATTTGTAGATTGTGCAAAAAAAAAAAAAAACAGTCCACAGATTACAGACAATTGGCAAAAGTCGATTAGATCAAGAACAGCTTGCACTTTATTTGAATAATAATAGTGGTTTTGTGTCGTTCTTTAAACCTGTCATTGAAATAACAATGGGATAGATGGCAAAAATATTCATTTCTCTAATCCTATTGTTTTCTTTTAATTGAGCACTCATTGAACAGAAATGGATGTACAGTGGTGCTTGAAAGTTTGTGAACCCTTTAGAATTTTCTATATTTCTGCATAAATATGACCTAAAACATCATCAGGTTTTCACACAAGAACTAAAAGTAGATAAAGAGAACCCAGTTAAACAAATCAGACAAAAATATTATACTTGGTCATTTATTTATTGAGGAAAATGATCCAATATTACATATCTGTGGGTGGCAAAAGTATGTGAACCTACAGTATGCTTTCAGTATCTGGTGTGACCCCCTTGTGCAGCAATAACTGCAACTAAATGTTTCCGGTAACTGTTGATCAGTCCTGCACACCGGCTTGGAGGAATTTTAGCCCATTCCTCTGTACAGAACAGCTTCAACTCTGGGATGTTGGTGGGTTTCCTCACATGAACTGCTCGCTTCAGGTCCTTCCACAACATTTCGATAGGATTAAGGTCAGGACTTTGACTTGGCCATTCCAAAACATTAACTTTATTCTTCTTTAACCATTCTTTGGTGGAACAACTTGTGTGCTTAGGGTCGTTGTCTTGATGCATGACCCACCTTCTCTTGAGATTCAGTTCATGGACAGACGTCCTGACATTTTCCTTTAAAATTTGCTGGTATGATTCAGAATCCATTGTTCCATCAATGATGGCAAGCCATCCTGGCCCAGATGCAGCAAAACAGGCCCAAACCATGATACTACCACCACCATGTTTCACAGATGGGATAAGGTTCTTATGCTGGAATGCAGTGTTTTCCTTTCTCCAAATATAATGCTTCTCATTTAAACTAAAATGTTCTATTTTGGTCTCATACATCCACAAAACATTTCCCCAATAGCCTTCTGGCTTGTCCACATGATTTTTAGCAAACTGCAGATGAGCAGCAATGTTCTTTTTGGAGAGCAGTGGCTTTCTCCTTGCAACCCTGCCATGCACACCATTGTTGTTCAGTGTTCTCCTGATGGTGGACTCATGAACATTAACATTAGCCAATGTGAGAGAAGCCTTCAGTTGCTTAGAAGTTACCTTGGGATCCTTTGTGACCTCGCCGACTATTACACGCCTTGCTCTTGGAGTGATCTTTGTTGGTCGACCACTCCTGGGGAGGGTAACAATGGTCTTGAATTTCCTCTATTTGTACACAATCTGTCTGACTGTGGATTGGTGGAGTCCAAACTCTTTAGAGATGGTTTTGTAACCTTTTCCAGCCTGATGAACATCAACAACGCTTTTTCTGAGGTCCTCAGGAATCTCCATTGTTTGTGCCATGATATACTTCCACAAACATGTGTTGCGAAGATCAGACTTTGATAGATCCCTGTTCTTTAAATAAAACAGGGTGCCCACTCACACCTGATTGTCATCCCATTGATTGAAAAACACCTGACTCTAATTTCACCTTCAAATTAACTGCTGATCCTAGAGGTTCACATACTTTTGCCACTCACAGATATGTAATATTGGATAATTTTCCTCAATAAATAGATGAAGAAGTATAATATTTTTGTCTCATTTGTTTAAATGGGTTCTCTTTATCTACTGTTAGGACTTGTGTGAAAATCTGATGATGTTTTAAGTCATATTTATGCAGAAATATAGAAAATTCTAAAGGATTCACAAACTTTCAAGCACCACTGTATATACTTTGATATCCACCATAGTGTGGAAATGCATCTATAGCCATGATCAGCGCATGTGCAAGAAACATGTGTTGCTGCGACGTCAAAATATCAGTTTCACATGCCAAAGTTAACAGTTTTAATTACCTGTCACGTCTATTGCTTGTAATGCGACTTTTTTCTCATGATAAATTTCACCTTAACAAATGAAAATCATTTTTCTCAACTTATTGGCATGTAAACGCAAACCTTGGAAAAGTTGATTTCCTTTTCTCGATCAGTGTTCTCTTTTCATCGTCATTGTTTTCTTTCTTTCTGCTGTTACTTATTTTTATACAATCATAAAAAAATCCATCAAACATCTTTAAACATGATCAGTAAATATTCATAATAAAGATTAAGTGTTCTTGGATCTTGTGCTAAAGAACATAGAGTTGTACTAAGAGACTTTAGAACTTGTGCTAAAAGACTTTGGATTTGTGCTAAAAGACTTTTGTGCTAGGGGTGGCATGGTGGTGTAGTGGTTAGCACTGTCGCCTCACAGCAAGAAGGTCCTGGGTTCAAGCCCAGCGGCCGGGAAGGGCCTTTCTGTGTGGAGTTTGCATGTTCTCCCCGTGTCTGCGTGCCGGTTTCCCCCCACAGTCCAAAGACATGCAGGTTAGGCTAATTGATGGCTCTAAATTGACTGTAGGGGTGAATATGAGTGTGAATGGTTGTTTGTCTATGTGTCAGCCCTGCGCTGACCTGGTGCCTTGTCCAGGGTGTACCTTGCCCATAGTCAGCTGGGATAGGCTCCAGCTCACCTGCGACCCTGTAGGACAGGATAAGCAGCTACAGATAATGGATGGATGGACTTTTGTGCCAAATAACCGTAAACTGGGATAAGATCAGTATGTCACAACTCTGAATACCACAGAAAATGAAAAAAGCCCTTGTGAATCTATTTATCAGTCTAGCTAGCAAACGCTAGCAACCAGGGTTAACATTAGGCCTACCTAGGCCTACCTAGCATTGCCAATAGTTTTATCTCCAGTTTAAACTTGTTCCACTTACCTTCATGTCTTCAAAATGACTGAAGCTATGTTTTCTTTCTTTCTTTCTTTCTTTCTTTCTTTCTTTCTTTCTTTCTTTCTTTCTTTTTCAAATTTCAGATAAGAAAGTAGTGAAAATGTACAAAGAAAAAATTAGCCAGATTAGCAATGTGGTGCTTCAGGTAAATGCTTTAACGCCTGTTTCTACAATAAAGTTAGCAATACTGTTTGCTTTACTGTACAGGGTTAGTCACAATTATGTTAACGCTTAAATGGTAGAAATCATTTATTCACAAAACATACATCATATGTGCAAGATGATTTACAGGACGGGCCCAACCTGTTCGCCATTGTGTTCAACACACAAAAAACAGTGAGCAATAGTACCATTTAATCCGTCACCCACGACATACCTCTATCAGCAGGAGAAAAATAATCCATTAGTGTTAACATAATTTTGACTAACCCTGTATTATTACAATACATCCACAGCAGTGTTGATGTAGCTATACAGTGAGATCTGATACAATATAACCAGTATTGTAAATACTTTCCCAGAATATCAATGTATTGAACTGTAAAATTATAATACTGGTTTAAATACAGTATTTTACTTTAGAAATTCTAGAAATTATTTGCATTGTGTGATGCTGGGACAAGTGTTATTAAACACAGTCACAGTGATGAGGATTGTACTTTGACTTCATTAGATACCCCTAAACACCATCCTGTCAGCCGTACCAGTTGGCTGGATATATACGGTATGATTGACTATTCTGAACCCAGCAGTGACACTGAAGTTTACAAATCCTGTTGCTGATAGTACACTCTACAATTTCGGTGTCACTGCTGTGATGAGAATGGTCCATCATTCAAATAATATCTGGTCAGCAGTGCACCTGTCGTGGCCTATTTCCATTGACAGATGAGGTAAAGGGGTCTGACAAAGTGCAGATACCTAAAAAGATCACCTGCATGATAAAATGTCCAATGAGTGTAACTGCTGGAGACGTTTTTTTTTTAAACATGTCTGATATTGATATTTATAGCTTTCATATATACAGCTCTGGAAAAAAAATGAAGAGACCACTTCAATTTTTTCTTAAATCAGCATCTCTATGTATAGCAGCCATTTCATTCCAGTGTCTGTGCTGGAATTCCAACACAAGCACACCTCATTTTACTTAATGAGGTGCTGATTAGGTAATCACCTGAACCAAATCTTATTTAATGAGGAAAAGTATAAAAAAAACCCACTGCTGTGGTCATCACTATCCTCTTGCAATAAGACCAGTTTAGATGGCAAAAACAGTGCTAGTAGTACCTTAAATATAATTGGAATACAAAAATATATATTCAGCATTCCAAAAGAGTTAAAAAGAAAAGTTTTGAGTGAGAAAAAGAAGGCTTCAGTTCTGGCTTTACTGGCAGAGGGATACAGCGAGCGTCAGGTTGCTTCCATCCTCAAAATTTCAAAGACAGCAGGTCATAAGAAGAAGGTCAAGCAGCAGACATTGCAGACAACAAAATTACAGACTGGCAGCGGGAGAAAATGACTCTCCACTGACCAGGATGATCATCAGCTTCTTCGATTGTCACTCAACAAGCGTAGGATGACATCAAGTGACCTACAAAAAGAATGTCAAATGGCAGCTAGGGTTAAGTGCGCAGCAAGAACAGCTCAAAACAGCCTCTTCTGGGCAGGGCTGAAGTCATGCAAAGCTAGAAAAAAAGTCTTCATCAATGAGAAGCAAAGGAGAGCCAGGCTGAGGTTTGCTAAAGACCATAAGGATTGGACTGTAAAGGATTTGAGGTAGGTCATCTTCCCTGATGAGTCCAATTTTCAGCTTTTCCCATTACCTGGTTGTTTAATGGTTAAACAGAGCCCTGGAGAGACCTACAAGCCATAGTGTCTCGCGCCCATTATGAAATTTGATGGAGGATCAGTGATGATCTGGAGGTGCTTCTGCAAAGCTGCAATGAGCAAGACTTTTGTTTGTGAAGGATACATGAATCAAGCCATGTGCAAGGTTATCCTTGAAGAAAACCTGCTTCTTTCTGCTCTGAAAATGTTCCCTAACTCTGAGGATTGGGTTTTCCATCAGGACAATGCTCCATGCCACACAGCCAGGTCAATCATGGCATGGATGGAGGACAACAAGATCAAGACCTTGTCATGACCAGCCCAATCTCCAGACCTGAACCCCATTGAAAAGCTCTGGAATGTGATCAAGAGGAAGACAGATGGTCATAAGCCATTAAACAAAGCTGAGCTGATTGAATTTTTGTGCCAGGAGTGGCATAAAGTCACCCAAGAGCAACGTGAAAGACTGGTGGAGAGCATGCCAAGACGCATGAAAGCTGTGATAAAATGTCAGGGTTATTCCACCAAATACTGATTTCTGATCACAGCCTACATTCAAAAATTAGTATTATGTTGTTTAAAATGATTTCTATGCCTTATTCAAGGTCTGAAAATGCTTCATCTTTTGTTATTTTGATCAGTTGTCATGTTCTGCAATTAAATGCTTGACAACAAAATAAATGCTCTATTAAAAAAAAAGTTCATGTTCCTCAAACACATACGGATAAATAGTAAAACCAGAGAAGCTGATAACTTTCCAGTGGTCTCTTAATTTTTTTTTTTCTAGAGCTGTATATAAGTCAAGTCAAATCAAGTTTATTTGTATAGCGCTTTTAACAATAAACATTGTCGCAAAGCAGCTTTACAGAATTTGAATGACTTAAAACATGAGCTAATTTTATCCCTAATCTATCCCCAATGAGCAAGCCTGCGGTGACGGTGACAAGGAAAAACTCCCTCAGACGACATGAGGAAGAAACCTTGAGAGGAACCAGACTCAAAATGGAACCCATCCTCATTTAGGCAACAACAGACAGCATGACTATAACATTAACAGTTTTAACATGAAGTCAATTTCGTTGATGTTGTAACTCTTCATTGATGGAAATTTGAGTGCAAAACTGTTCATGACAACTGCAGTCCTAAAGTTAGCAAGTCAACTGTAGTCCTCAGCCATAAAAGCATTACTGTAAGAGTCCAGAGCATCCTCTATATGGCTCTTTGAATGTTGCCTTACACACTTTCTAGCCACATCTAAAGCTATTTAACAGATATGCTTCCCTGAATGAAAGGATTTTTTTCTGCAAATGATGTCATGGGAAGAATGGGAAGTTGGTGCCTGTAATAATACAGTATACTCATATTAATGATGCATGATATGAGCTGTTGAATCCTTCTCAGACTAACATTGCAAGTATTTCACGTTGAGTCAAGCTTTACAGAAATGCAGCTTCCTGGCCAAAATTTAATGGTTCCTTCCACATATTTGACATGACTTTTAGAGTTAAAGTCAGAAAAATCATGACTTCTACCATGCAAATCATTTGCCTTGGACACTTCTTTCTTCATTATGTCCATATTCTTTTCCACTGAAGCAAAATACGGTAGCATTTGACCTCTCAAAAAACCTATACGTCAGATGAGCATATGGGGGAAAGCTTCCCATCTTGGAGTTCTGGTTGCTATGGGTTGCTCTTTGGCTTCATTTCCCAGGTATAGTGCTGAGCAACTGGACCCTGCTCCTGTCCTATATTCACACATTGCTCCACTCTCTTAATATTGGCCGACTGTGAATGTGGCCGAAACCATCTGGCTGAGAGAAGTAGGGGGTATTGCATTGGCTGCCCCAGGGAGGTCTGAGAATACACTGTTGTGCAGGCAGACTGTTAGAGCTGGCTCTGAATTGAAGTGACACATAATATATGGTACAGGCTGAAAAAGCAGGAAATAATAGACCTTCGGGGCTGAAAAGTGTGTAGGATTCTAAGAGTGAGAACGAGAAAAGGCTGTTTAAAAAACAACTGTCTGAGGTGGAAGGAGAGAGCACTGAGACAGGTGCAGGTGCTTACATGGAAAACTAGCTTCCAGACAAAATGGAGCATGACCTTATTTCATGCACTGAGGAGCCCGTAGGGGCTTCTGGTGTCTATTTGTGACTTGGAGGACGCAGATCACTGAATGTTCTGACTGCAAGAGTAGTTTGTAGTAATCTAAAACCTCAATGAAACTGTTCTCTAAAAGGTATTATCCCCTGTTCTGGCAACCACATTTGGCTGGATTTCCAACATGAAAGGATATATCTAGATGAGTCTCAAATAGGAGCTGTATTCTTTGTGTTGCTCAATTAGCTGGCATTCATACAATTGTTAATCAAACAGATATTGTCATTGTCTTGCCTAATCCAGACAGCAGCATATCATTTTCAACCACCAAATCCAAGTTTTATAAACATTCAAAAGAAAGCTAGTAACAACACTAGTGCTTATCACTAAGATGCTACCCTCAAGGGCACATTCTATACCTTTATGATGCTTCTTAAAGGAATAGTCCACCGTACTTCCATAATGAAATATGCTCTTATCTGAATTGAGACGAGCTGCTCTGTACCTCTCCGAGCTTTGCGCGACCTCCCAGTCAGTCAGACGCAGTCAGACGCGCTGTCACTCCTCTTAGCAATGTAGCTAGGCTCAGTATGGCCAATGGTATTTTTTGGGGCTGTAGTTAGATGCGACCAAACTCTTCCACATTTTTCCTGTTTACATAGGTTTATATGACCAGTGACATGAAACAAGTTCAGTTACACAAATTGAAACATGGCAATTTTCTATGCTATGGAAAGTCCGCACTATAATGACAGGCGTACTAACACCTTCTGCGCTTCGGCAGCGAATTGATATCTGAGCTCCGTATCAATGCACTGCCGAAGCGCGCAGAAGGTGTTAGTACGCCTGTCATTATAGTGCGGACTTTCCATAGCATAGAAAATCGCTACGTTTCAATTTGCGTAACTGAACTTGTTTCATGTCACTGGTCATATAAACCTATGTAAATAGGAAAAACGCGGAAAAGTTTGGTCGCATCTAACTACAGCCCCAAAAAATACCATTGGCCATGCTGAGCCTAGCTACATTGCTTCTTCTTTGAACTATAGAGTTTTAGCTGGCAACGGTGGATGGCACGGTGAATTGTGTTCACAGATAATGTTCTCTGGAAATATTCCTGAGCCCATTTTGTGATTTCCAATGCAGAAGCATGCCTGTATGTGATGCAGTGCCGTCTAAGAGCCCGAAGATCACGGGCACCCAGTATGGTTTTCCGGCCTTGACCCTTACGCGCAGAGATTCTTCCAGATTCTCTGAATCTTTTGATGATGATATGCACTGTAGATGATGATATGTTCAAACTCTTTGCAATTTTACACTGTCGAACTCCTTTCTGATATTGCTCCACTATTTGTCAGCGCAGAATTAGGGGGATTGGTGATCCTCTTCCCATCTTTATTTCTGAGAGCCGCTGCCACTCCAAGATGCTCTATTTATACCCAGTCATGTTAATGACCTATTGCCAATTGACCTAATGAGTTGTAATTTGGTCCTCCAGCTGTTCCTTTTTTGTACCTTTAACTTTTCCAGCCTCTTATTGCCTCTGTCCCAACTTTTTTGAGATGTGTTCCTGTCATGAAATTTCAAATGAGCCAATATTTGGCATGAAATTTCAAAATGTCTCACTTTCGACATTTGATATGTTGTCTGTGTTCTATTGTGAATACAATATCACTTTTTGAGATTTGTAAATTATTGCATTCCATTTTTATTTATAATTTGTACTTTGTCCCAACTTTTTTGGAATCGGGGTTGTAATCTGATCCTTACCAGGTCCTAAAATTATGGAAATCTAACCTCAGGTGTAAAGCAACACACAACAGATTCCACCGTGTCATTATTTATTTAACAAAAATTAAGTCAAAACTTTGACTTGGCCATTCCAACACCTTGATTCTTTTTTTTTTCAGCCATTCTGCTGTAGATTTGCTGGTGTGCTTGGGATCATTGTCCTGTTGTAAATTATTGCATTCCATTTTTATTTATAATTTGTACTTTGTCCCAACTTTTTTGGAATCGGGGTTGTACATAGCAGTATTACAAAATTGTAACATTGAGTGTACTGCTTCAGTGACAAAGATAGGTACAGTTTAGTACTTTTTTTCTGAGAATATATATACAGTAAGTATGTCATTTGGTTTTGCCAAGCATATTAGACTGCTAGAAACAGACCAGCCATCTTTAGTATCTAGTTATGGCCCAAGCATGTCTTGATGACTTTTTCACATGTTATAGACAGTCAGATATATACACAATGAAAAGTTTGCACAGGCACAAGGCAGCAAAATTAGATGGTGCTAAAGCCACGCTACCAGTCTGTTCATGTGTTTGAGAGTGTTATACTCAAATTTTCCTTTTATCCCATTTGCTTTGAAATGAAATGTCCAATCTGAGATCTAAGTATGACTGAACACTTTGCGCTTTGCATCTAACTGCATACTTTATGAACAGCTAAATAAATGATAAATGAAAAAGTCTATTACAAAAACAAATTAAGTTATCTTTGGCCTAAAATAACACATTTCGTCTCCTTGTTGGTTGACCTTGGGACTCCATGTGACAGCTTAGTCTGCTGTGTAAATCAGGGCTAATTGCCAGTCCGTGACTCTAGGTCTCTTTGAAATGCCCAGTTATGAGCAATAGAAAAGCTATTTTGACTGACTATCAGTAGTGTCCTTGCAGTTATACAGATGAGCAAATTCCAGTCTCTTGCTGATATGAGTTGGCTGGGTTATGGGGTTAGTAGGCTGGCACTTGGCATACATACATTGCCAATAAATGCTAATTTAGTCAAGGGTGTTGGGAAAAGTAGGGCTGAGTACTGATAACGAGCTGGACTATATTCCTGATGGCACTGTACATGTAAGGGCTTATATATATTGTGAAATGAACAAATCAATTTGCAACTAGATGAGAGTGATCAATGCTCACCACCAGAAGTAGGGATACGAGGCAAAAATTGTCTTTCATATTGTTCTATGAAATAAAATGTATTACAATGTCTCGGGATCATGCCTTGGAAAATTATTACGGGACCATCTCAATTTTCTCACATTTTCCGCCAGTGTTGTCTTACAGTAATGTGCTCCGACCTGCTGATCATTACAAAACTGATTTGTTTATATCACCAAAATAGACTGCAAGAGCTTTCTAATGGTACAGTGGTGCTTGAAAGTTTGTGAACCCTTTAGAATTTTCTATATTTCTGCATAAATATGACCTAAAACATCATCAGATTTTCACACAAGTCCTAAAAGTAGATAAAGAGAACCCAGTTAAACAGATGAGACAAAAATGTTATACTTGGTCATTTATTTATTGAGGAAATGATCCAATATTACATATTTGTGAGTGGCAAAAGTATATGAACCTCTAGGATTAGCAGTTAATTTGAAGGTGAAATTAGAGTCAGGTGTTTTCAATCAATAGGATGACAATCAGGTGTGAGTGGGCACCCTGTTTTATTTAAAGAACAAGTCTGATCTTCATAACACATGCTTATGGAAGTGTATCATGGCACGAACAAAGGAGATTTCTGAGGACCTCAGAAAAAGCATTGTTGATGTTCATCAGGCTGGAAAAGGTTACAAAACCATCTCTAAAGAGTTTGGACTCCACCAATCCACAGTCAGACAGATCGTGTACAAATGGAGGAAATTGAAGACCATTGTTATCCTCCCCAGGAGTGGTCGACCAACAAAGATCACTCCAAGAGCAAGGCATGTAATAGTCGGCGAGGTCACAAAGGACTCCAGGGTAACTTCTAAGCAACTGAAGGCTTCTCTCACATAGGCTAATGTTAATGTTCATGAGTCCACCATCAGGAGAACACTGAACAACAATGGTGTGCATGGCAGGGTTGCAAGGAGAAAGCCACTGCTCTCCAAAAAGAACATTGCTGCTCATCTGCAGTGTGCTAAAGATCACGTGGACAAACCAGAAGGCTATTGGAAAAATGTTTTGTGGACAGATGAGACCAAAATAGAACTTTTTGGCTTAAATGAGAAGCATTATTTTTGGAGAAAGGAAAACACTGCATTCCAGCATAATAACCTTATCCCATCTGTGAAGCATGGTGGTGGTTGTATCATGATTTGGGCCTGTTTTGCTGCATCTGGGCCAGAACGGCTTGCCATCATTGATGGAACAATGAATTCTGAATTATACCAGCGAATTCTAAAGGAAAATGTCAGGACATCTGTCCATGAACTGAATCTCAAGAGAAGGTGGGTCATGCAGCAAGACAACAACCCTAAGCACACAAGTAGCTCTACCAAAGAATGGTTAAAGAAGAATAAAGTTAATGTTTTGGAATGGCCAAGTCAAAGTCCTGACCTTAATCCTATCGAAATGTTGTGGAAGGACCTGAAGCGAGCAGTTCATGTGAGGAAACCCACCGACATCCCAGAGTTGAAGCTGTTCTGTACGGAGGAATGGACTAAAGTTCCTCCAAGCCGGTGTGCAGGACTGATCAACAGTTACCGCAAACGTTTAGTTGCAGTTATTGCTGCACAAGGGGGTCACACCAGATACTGAAAGCAAAGGTTCACATTCTTTTGCCACTAACATATATGTAATATTGGATCGTTTTCCTGAATAAATAAATGACTAAGTATAATATTTTTGTCTCATTTGTTTAACTTGGTTCTCTTTAGGACTTGTGTGAAAATCTGATGATGTTTTATAGAAATATAGAAAATTCTAAAGGGTTCACAAACTTTCAAGCACCACTGTATGTGGAACTAATGTGGCCTACTGAAATTTGATATTTTATTTGCTGATCAAAATTTTCATTTTGGATTCAAAGCAGCTCATTTTAAAAATCCAGAAGAAATAAACATGACCTAGTTAATTTTCAGGACTGTGAATTTAGATTAAAATTCAAAATTGTGGACTATGAACATGAACTGGTCATATAATGTATATTTAACAGTTATTCCATGAAACTGAGTCGTACATGAGCTAGGGCTATAAGCCATGTACGCCGAGATTGAGTGGAAGAACTGTTTTATCCTATCCACATTCCCTGAATTTTGAGAAACAGAACATTTTTATTTTTTGCAAATTTGATAAATAAAAACTTTATACAAAACATCCAACAAAATCATTTCCGCTTAGAATCTAAACAAACTGTCAAAATGACAGTAGCAATTTATGAAAAATGCTATGATAACAATTCTTGAAAAATAAAAATAAAAGTTCTTACCATCAAATATTTTATTTCATATTTTGTTGTTTTGGGTTTTTTTTTGTATTTTTGTGGGATTTTGTTTTCGAGTAGAGTTTTTATTTTGTCCTCGGTTGGTTCAGTAACATGGTCTGCCATTTTGTCCTCTTTTTTTGATGGTTGGCAAACCAACTTAAGGTGCATTACTGCCACCAACTGGGCTGGAGTGTGGAACAGGAGACACTTGGGGAGGGGGGTGAGACACCTATGTTCTTTTATTTAGCTATTTCTGTTTCTTTTAAATACTTGATAAAGTGATATCTGACTTGATGCGCGCTGCCATTTTGTTTTTCTCTACTCACGGTGTTTGAGCTGATATCCTAGTAGTAGAGTAGCCAATCAGAGCATCTCATCTCATCTCATCATCTCTAGCCGCTTTATCCTTCTACAGGGTCGCAGGCGAGCTGGAGCCTATCCCAGCTGACTACGGGCGAAAGGCGGGGTACACCCTGGACAAGTCGCCAGGTCAACACAGGGCTGACAAATTCACACTCACATTCACACCTACGGTCAATTTAGAGTCACCAGTTAACCTAACCTGCATGTCTTTGGACTGTGGGGGAAACCGGAGCACCCGGAGGAAACCCACGCGGACACGGGGAGAACATGCAAACTCCACACAGAAAGGCCCTCGCCGGCCCCGGGGCTCGAACCCAGGACCTTCTTGCTGTGAGGCGACAGCGCTAACCACTACACCACCGTGCCGCCCCCAATCAGAGCATGTGATTGCTTATATCCAGTGAATGTCGATAGAATAAATACAGTATATGTTCTTTGTGCATTCTCTGTCTATAAAGTTTGGGTTGATTTTTCCTTTATATATGGCGATGCTGATGACAAAGAGCTGTCCTGTTATATGAGAATAGAGTAGATGAGAATATTTCACCCAGAACATGCTACCTTATAATGAATTAAAGCCTGTGCAATGAACCATTTTACCTGGCCCATACAAGTGTTCACTTTTAGAACTCATTCCATTCTCATTTTACACATTATTTTACTGTACAGGTTCACAGCTGGGCGGCACGGTGGTGTAGTGGTTAGCGCTGTCACCTCACAGCAGGAAGGTCCGGGTTCGAGCCCCGTGGCCAGCGAGGGCCTTTCTGTGCGGAGTTTGCATGTTCTCCCCGTGTCCAAAGACACAGTCCAAAGACATGCAGGTTAGGTTAACTGGTGACTCTAAATTGAGCGTAGGTGTGAATGTGAGTGTGAATGGTTGTCTGTGTCTGTGTGTCAGCCCTGTGATGACCTGGCGACTTGTCCAGGGTGTACCCCGCCTTTCGCCCGTAGTCAGCTGGGATAGGCTCCAGCTTGCCTGCGACCCTGTAGAACAGGATAAAGCGGCTAGAGATAATGAGATGAGATGAGGTTCACAGCTGTTAATTGCTTTCCCTGCTATTACATACCCAATGCAACACAGGAAATGCTGTAAATTTTTAAATGGGTGTGTTAGGAGTACACTGTACAGGACACGGGTCTTCCGAGACTAGGAATGGGAATCTATAGTTTATCATATCTTTCTGCATCATGTAAGTACAGTTAAGTGAAGTAAACCTGCTATATGTCATGTGCATGTTTTCGCACAGCTTATGGCCCTGATGGCTTCCCATTCTCTACCAACAGTCCCAGTCACTTGAGTGTTCATTTGTTACCATTCCTCATCTATCTCACCTGTTCCTTGTTATTAGTCCTTGTTAGGCTTTATTTGTAAAGGTACTTATAAACCTGTGGTAGGCTGTGTCCTTTTCCAGGTCCTGCAAATGTTAATCTGATATATATATATATATATATATATATATATATATATATATATATATATATATATAATAAATTAGTTTTTTAATTTTTACACAAACATACTGTACATGTGCAAATGGGTTCAAACTGGTCTCCAAAGTTTTATAGTCTTGATTATCACTTGGAGAAACTGACAGCATTCGTGACTTCTAGCAGCAATTACATTTAAAGCTATAGATGTATTATGCAGGGCGGCACGGTGGTGTAGTGGTTAGCGCTGTCGCCTCACAGCAAGAAGGTCCTGGGTTCGAGCCCCAGGGCCGGCGAGGGCCTTTCTGTGCGGAGTTTGCATGTTCTCCCCGTGTCCGCGTGGGTTTCCTCCGGGTGCTCCGTTTTCCCCCACAGTCCAAAGACATGCAGGTTAGGTTAACTGGTGACTCTAAATTGACCGTAGGTGTGAATGTGAGTGTGAATGGTTGTCTGTGTCTATGTGTCAGCCCTGTGATGACCTGGCGACTTGTCCAGGGTGTACCCCGCCTTTCGCCCGTAGTCAGCTGGGATAGGCTCCAGCTTGCCTGCGACCCTGTAGAACAGGATAAAGCGGCTAGAGATAATGAATGAATGAATGTATTATGCAAAATGAAAATGATGAAATTCTAAAATATCAGCCTTTTGAAATACTCATATAGAAAGCTCAGCTACCAGGGTAGATAATTTCCATATTTATAATTGCAAAAAATGTTTGAATTATAAGTTTGAATGAATTACTAGAGCAGCAGCTACAATTATCAACACATTAACAATCTTTTGGCCGTTGCAAAAGTAGAAAAGACTTTCAATACGTAAATTGTGCATGAATAATTACTCAAACTTCCACTGGAAAAAAATGAGTTGATTCCTGATTACTTAGCGTATCCGATCATGTGACACTGTTTCACAATTATCGACACCTTTGTCCACAGTTATCGACACCGTTCCACAATTATCGACATCCAGATGATTATTTATTTTTTTTTAAATCGGTATGTGGTTTTAAGTTAACAAAACATAGTTTTTATTTAAAATTTGTTTTACACAGACTTATATTTTGTACAAAGTATCTTTTATATAATATATTGATGTTGGTTTTTACATAAATGAGGAAGTAATTCTAATGTTCGTAAAGAAATGAACTGATAATGTTTAACCTGTCAGAAAATCTTTTTGTTCCACTTTCTACCCACTTTCTAAGTATTTTTGTAGATCACATTTTGTAATTCATTGTTTGTATTAATTTCTAGTTTTGTAGTTTACCAATAAATGTCAACAGGCAATTGACATTGTAACCGCATGAAAATCCAGGTCAAAGGTCGCAAGTCATTCCTCGAACCAAAATATAAAATGTCTACTGATATTGTAATATGTGGTCGATATTTACAACAAACTGAAAAAAAAAATTCTGAATGGAATAGAAAAATCTGAATATTTCAAGCATGTAATTTTTTATATGCTATGAATTTAATTCTGGTCTAATTCTATTTATTGCGATAAAATTCCAAATACTCTATAAACATTCTATTCTGTTGTGAATCAGAAAAAAAAATTATAAATCACAGCCCTTTTTTTTTTTTTACTTAATCTACTTCAACAATATCACACAAAGATCGCTCCATAACAGTTGTAAATGTCCCTTAATTCCACAGGGTGTCGATAATGGTGGACACCGGTGAAAGTGATCACTATTGACACCTCACGTGACTTCTCAAACGCGTGTTTAGATACAAAATGGCGGCTGTCAAATGAAAGAGTAAGAAACAAAGTAGGTTTCGATAAGGAGATCATGAAATATTGGTGAATTTGATCAGTAAAAACATGTCCATGGTCTTTCCACCATGCTTACCTGTGATGATAACATCTGGGTTTTCCTTAAATTGCTGATTGTGCTGAAAAAATAAATTCCATCTCAGGTAATGAGCTGTGTCATCAGACGACAAGATCAAAGTGTGAGGGGGGTCTTTGGGTTGATTAATTAACCAATAATAACTGCTGTAACTGAAACTCACCTTTGTAATTTTTTTTTTTATTGCTAAATCTGAAAAGGTGTCGATAATTATGGACTGTCGATAATTGTAGCTGTTGGTCTAGTGCAGCCTTTCTCAACCAGGGTGCCGTGGCACCCTGGGGTGCCGTCTGGCTTTGTTAGGGGTGCTGTCAAAAAATTATATATTCTAACATTGAAATAAATAAAATGAATTAAAATTCCAAAAAACAATAGTTACACTAATGCAGATCATCACCGCCTCATGCATCATCAAAATTTGTCTCGCAGCCCCCTTTCCCATGTCACAACGTCACTGCCGGGGTCAGCATATGGTCAGTGTGACTGCGTATATTTTATATGGGGGTGCCTTGAGAATTTGCATACTTCTGAAGGGTGCCGTGACTGAAAAAAGATTGAGAAACACTGGTCTAGTGTACTTTAGACAATTTAAACTTTTTTTTCTTTTTGCAACACAATATACACATAATTTATAAAATATAAACATAGTTTGATCATTATCAGGTGCACTTACACCATTCATCAAGGGGTTCTTTTTATTGGGTCTTTAGCATCGTAAAGGGTTTTCGATGTAACTTTTTATGGGTTCGCTGAGATGGACAACCAAGGAACCATTAGTGCTCCAGATTTGACCACAACTAATTTTGGTGTTGGATTGTTCTTTGCACAGCAGCTCAGATTCCAGTGAAAAGAAAGAATAGTGATTTGAGATGTACTTCACTATCGGTTGTGGGAACTGACTTTTTTTTTTTAAATACACATTAGATATCAACCAAAAATCTTTTCTGTTCAACTTTAGTAGATAATTGTTTGTCAGTACACATAGTGGGAACATTTATTGACAGAAAAATAGGGTAATGACAACAATTTAGCATCACGTGGCATGATTTTGCACATATATGTCCTGAAACATATAACTACAGTAAAACACAGCGTTGTCAAAGAACAACAAGATGCTGATGTCATTCTTCCAGAGCCCTTTATATGAAGCCTCCAGTCCCCAGGTTCTTTCTAATAATTCCTGTTTCTAATGGGGGAAAATGTATGCTCTTTAAAGGCTAAGAGAAATGCGAGGGGTTTTTTTTTGTGCTAAAACAGAATAGCAGTTAAATTTGGTGAGGTTTATTGAGTCCCTGGACAGAGGCAACTATTCTCTAAACCCCACGGTAGTGGATCTATTTGCAGACAAAAGTCGAGTAAATTTAGCCCTTTTAGAACCGCCCGCCAAGCAACTGGAACTAGCAGACAGGAGCCACGTGACGTCACGGGTGTGTGTCAGTCACGAACAACAACATGAGTGACCAAAGCAAGCAGGAATTTAGTGAGGGAGAAACTTCAAGTTTTAGTAGTTTTTCATCAGTTCAAGTTGATGACGACATACTGACAGAAGAAGTGGCCAGCCATAGGGAAGAAGAGAGAGGTATCGAACCATACCGATTTGAGCCAGAATTGTTAGAATTAGAATAGACTGTTAAAAAAAGACTAAGATGATATACAGTACTAGCCTAGTACAGCTACAGCTGAGAGTCTTCAGTTCAACTTTTCCATAGCCGTGCATAGTCTATCGCCGGCAGTAGACCACTCAGTAAATGCGTAATGGGGGGGGTTGGATGACTGGAAGTCAAGTTAGTAGTATTACAGTATGTTGGAAACAAAATGCTTTGCAGTTCATTGTAGCTAAGTCTTGACTAATTAGTGATTACCTTTATGTTTTGGGAAAAGGAACAGGGCCACTCCCTCCACAGCATTTGTGTTGCTGCACCCGGCAACAATATAATGCTTTACAGGTACTTTTTTCCCTTTTTTTCTCTCCCCCTTCTCCATAACAGTCGTAGATTGTAGTTTAACGATTTGTCTCTCTTTCTATGTCATGTTCTGTTGCAAGTTTCCATCAAAACGAATGTAATCTAGCAGAGAGTCAGACAGAAGCTACACTGTGTGGACATAAGTGGAAAAGACCACAGGTAAAACCACTCATGCTCACGACGTCACGCGAAAGCCAGTTAATAATGGCGACATTGGGACTGGGATTCCCTTGGCGGGAAATTTAAACTCGACAAATTCTGAATGTTCCCAACATTTACGACATGGGTTTCAATGATAAGTTTTCATTGTCAGGACTTGTACTATTATTACCCAAGGGGGAAAGGGGTACATTTTTCTCGGCCTTTAATATAAAGCATATGTGGGTATTCTTAAAGTGCATATCACAGGTAAATTCAGGAGCAAGATCAATGTAATTCTCCTATTTTATATTAAACTTTGGTCAAATATCTGTCACATTTTGTATTTTGTGCAATTTTTTTACCTTGCGCAATACCAGAAAAATTCAGTTGAAATCAAGCCATTTGAGGCGAATTTGTCCACCTGTGAAAAAACTTGGCATTTGGATTTCCCGGCAAACATTGATTTTCGTGACGCCACGTGAGGAACGCCTCCTTCTGAATCCTATGTCAGCGCTGGTTTGTTTATGAGAAAACAACCATATTATTTACATCCCCGGTGTTGTCGCCGTCATCTTCACTACTTGAATCATCATCAAATCCAAACAGATGAAGCCCTAATTCTGACATCTCATTATATTCTTCATCCAAAGGTGAAGTAACATTGCGCTCAGGTGACAATTCCATATTTCAATGCAAAATCGCTAGCTGCTAAACTTGGTCTACACAGGCTGTGCACTGAAACCGTGCAAGCTCTCACAGCCTGCTGGCGCTTCCGCAGGTGACGTCATGCATCTGGCTCCAGACTCCCTTGGGATTTTTCCAGAAGCGTTTTGTTATTTTATTTTTTTCTGCTGTAGACAGATGGCCTTGTGCAAAATTACCCTTCTGGATGAGTGTGTAAAGGGACATCTCATCTCATCTCATCTCATCATCTGTAGCCACTTTATCCTGTTCCATACATGTCAACCCCTATGGATTTCCCGTATTCCCTACGGATTTTGGCATTTTAAAAAATGGTACGGACGTAGTGGTATTCAACTATGGATTTTTTTACATTTTCACCTTAAAATTATTTTGATTTATTACCATCAAAAAAATCATCATGAAATACGAAAATGCATGGGAGCTGCCATTTTCTACATTTAGAATTACTCAACCGGTACTTCCGTTAGTACAAACAAGCCATTCCAAATGTCTGAGCATGTGCAATTGTGATTTTCCTGCACACCGAGCGGGAAATAACAGCACATGTAGCGTAACAATAGACAGGTCAAGAGGTCAAGATGTCAGCACCACCAAAGAAAAAAACTCAAAACATCTAAAACTGGAGGTAGCTTTCTTCCCGAATGGACAGAAACATTCAATGGAATAATTATCGCTTCCAAAATGGATGCTGAGTATGTCAGCTGCACAATTTGTTGTAGAGACGTGAAAGTGTTTGCCTCTGGAATTTACGACGTAAGGGAACACATGAAATCTCAAATGCATGTGAAGAATGCAAACCAGAAAAAGAGACAACCGTCAATTAATTTCTTCACGCAAAAGCCAACAAAGGTAGTATCTGACATTAGGTATTAGGTAAGATCTGATACATTTTTATTATGCATGAAATATTACTATGGATTTGGTATGGAAATTATGGATTTCTTTACCAGGGAGTACAGGTGAGAGCCGTGAGGGGTTGACATGTATGCTGTTCTATAGGGTCACAGGCAAGCTGGAGCCTATCCCATCTGACTATGGGCAAAAGGCGGGGTACACCCTGGACAAGTCGCCAGGTCATCACAGGGCTGACACATAGACACAGACAACCATTCACACTCACATTCACACCTACGGTCAATTTAGAGTCACCAGTTAACCTAACCTGCATGTCTTTGGACTGTGGGGGAAACCGGAGCACCCGGAAGAAACCCACGCGGACAACATGCAAAATCCGCATGGAAAGGCCCTCGCCGGCCACGGGGCTCGAACCCAGGACCTTCTTGCTGTGAGGCAACAGCGCTAACCACTACACCACCATGCCACCCGTAAAGGGACATACTTTCATATAAAAAAATGAAATTGGTCCAGGATATGCACTTTAAAATGTGCGAACTGTCAGTTGAACAAGTCAAGAAGCCTTTATTTGTCACACAGACTTAAGCACACAGTGAAATTTAACCTTTGCATTTAAACCCATCTGAAGCAGCGAACACATATAAGTGAGCAATGAACACACACACATACCCAGAGCAGTGGGCAGCTATGTTACAGCACCCAGGGAGCAGTTGTGGGTTAGGTGTCTTGCTCAAGGGCACTTCAGTCCAACCTCAGGCCAAGGCTGCCCCATGTTAACCTAACCAGACATCTTTGGACTGTAGGGGAAACCGGAGCACCCGGAGGAAACCTACACAGACACAGGGAGAACATGCAAACTCCACACAGAAAGGCCCCTGTCAGCCACTGGGCTCAAACCCAGAACCTCCTTGCTGTGAGGTGACAGTGCTAACCGCTATACCATCGTGCCACCAAGTCAGGTTTAACATTGCACATACTGTACACTCCCCATGATACTCTTTCACTATCTGCTTTAAACAAGATCTGAGTGAAATTCTTAAACCTTTAATGAAAATGTATTAATCTATGGTTTCTTTTACAAACGGAGATTATTTCACAGCTGGCAGATTTGGGCACCGTGAGAGCGGTTCAGCTGTAATCTCGAGGAGACTACAGTCTTTTCATAGGTTTTTTAGGATTTAATGTGTGGGGTTTTTTTTTAATTTGATAAGAAGCAAAGCATATTAAAAAAGACCATTTGTGACACATAATTTCTGCACAGGTGTCTTTAGGTGTGTAGATCTTTAACTACCCAACAACTTGATCAAAAAAGTGATGTGCACTATGAGAGGAAATCACACTTACAGTATCTAGTGAGGATTTAAACATCTTTAAGCAGAATGGCTGAACTTAACACTTCACACTTATATAGCATGATCTTTGCAGGATATTTTCATTTATTAATGATAAATGAAAACATTTTCATATTGTTTTGGTGAAATATATTTATGGTTCTTAAAGTTGACGTTTCAAAATATGTTATAGGCAGAAAACCCCACATTTGGCTGAAACCCAACCCGCAATTTTTTGGCCATGTGCCAGAATTCGATGCATACTGTACACTGTATAACCTGTGTATAGAGGTTTTCGACGTGACGTCACAGGTGACGTGACGCCCTGGTGTCCGCCATTTTGAAGGTCAAGCTAGCTAATGTCAACAACAGTAGCTAGTATGTTACTGTAGCAATGTTTACATTCAGTCATTTGGATGACTGTTAAAACCTTTCAGTCTCAAGTTTTTCCTTTACTGTATTTACTAGTTTACTGAGCTAGCGATCTCGGGCAGGCTGGGAGCGAGCGCGCTAGCTCGGGCAGGCTGGGAGCGAGCGCGCTAGCTCAGTAAATTAGTAAATACAGTAAAGGAAAAACTTGAGACTGAAAGGTTTTAACAGTCATCCAAATGACTGAACGTAAACATTGCTACAGTAACATACCAGCTACTGTTGTTGACATTAGCTAGTGCTAACAGCTAGCTGCTAGTAAACTGCTACAACACAGACACCGACCCTAATAATACAGTTCTTGGTCATTGCCTGGTAACAGCAAATTTATAACGGGCCATGTCTCAACAGACTAAGAAGTTATTTCAATGACATTTAATAACATTTTGTTTATCCTGAGGACCGAAAGTAAATGAAAATGTGAACAAACCTTAGCTGTAATAAGATGGCGACCACCGGCTCCAGGGACGACCCACTGATGTAGGCATGTTACCCAGCCTGGTTTTTAACGACATAGGTATACAGATCATGTGGGCCGAAGTCAGGTAAAGACGAGGGCTTCGTGTACTTCCGTACGTCAGTGAATAATCCTGGTGGAAGCAGGTAAACGTCGTTCTCTAAGCCTGCTAACCTCAATTTTTGCAAATACCTCTCCCTCTGCTCGCCCTGTAAATGCCCTACGTCGCTGGATAGTGAAGGTGTTTTCTGCATCTCGCTCCTTTTTCTTTTATGTTTTTTCCCTGGTACAGTATTTCCCACACGCCTGACTGCAGGTCAGGAAGATCACCCGTGATGCAGCGCTGCAAAGCCAGAAAAAGATAGCCTGGTAACGTGTACGGATCACGTACACCAACATCATTGATTTTCTGGTGATATCGCTTCTTACTCGCGTCATCTAGGCCGGATAAAATACTCAACAATGAGACTTTGTCATGATCAACAGTGTATCGCTACCGGTGGTCGCCATATTTGTGACCGTCAAAATGGCGCCGGCTACTTGTTGACATGGCAACGGTCACATGGGTCGAAAACCTCTATAAGTTTAATTTAACATTTTGTGCAACGTGTCACACAGTTAGCATCAGTAGTCATGTTAAGACATAAGCACCTGCTTCAGTACGCCTTGTATCTGTCATTTGTCTCTGTAACAAGTTGTCACCATGCGCAAGCACGAATCCACAGGTGCTTACACAATACCTGATCATTTATAGCGTCATCAGAGTGCTTTTATAAGTGAGGAGCAGATGTTTTCATTGTTCCCTACCTACAGTTCTGAATAAGAGGCCTCACTGAATCCCCTAATTGGCAAATGCTTTCAGCACGTCACATAAACTTTCATTAGAGAGGCCCCATGGTCTGGTTGAAACCCACTTCTGAGCTCAATTAAAATCATTAAAGCCTTCAATTGGTCAGGCCTGTCATGGAAGTTCAGGGTCGAAGCAGCCCAGGAGATTTGATTAGGGAGGGAATGGTTGGGAAACGTGATACGCTATAATGTGCTGTTCGGTTGCAAGGAAAAAGGGACATGTCTGATGAAGAATCGGATGCTTGTGCATCGTAAATTACAATTATATTCACCAGAAAGGTTTGTGTGAGCCACTTAGCATCTATCAGTCTGTCCATATGGCGAGGAGATTACCTAGCACTGTCTTGCGGTGTTTTTTTTTTTTTTTCCCTCCCTATCTCAGTCTGGCTCTAGTTCTGGAGAAATTACATTATAGCGAGTGAAGAGAAGGCGCAGTTACAGCCAGGCGAAGTTTTGACATAAATCACACACCTCCCTAAAGGATAATGCACCCAATCTCTCTCTAACACACACACACACACACACACACACACACACACACACACACACACACACAGCACCACTTTATAACAAGAAAGCAAGAAGGCAGGACAGTGTTGTGTTTGGCTGATGTCATGGACAGGGTCATGGCCCTTCTTCTCCTCATGTTCTTCCTTATCCTCGAAAATGTCAGACATTTCAGCTTTTCTATGAGAATCCCTTGTATAAACATACTTCCTTCCATCAGTAGTCAGATCTTTGAAAATTGGATAAAAGTATGTTGGATCCTTTTCACTATGATTAAGAATGTAAAAAGTAAAGGGTTTTTAAGACTCAGGCAGACACTGATAGCTCAGATTTCTATTATCTGTAGTTTAATAAGTAGCACACACTACTGAGGTCTCCACGTTTACCGTAAAACTCTGTATACAGGGAAAAACTATGGTGCTGCTAAGATGACACGGTGGTTATTTTTGAATTAAGCATGGCCACAAATTAGCATATTACAACCATAGGTTGAGCTTTTCAGGATCTGTTTTGTGGACACAAAGTATATAAAACCCATGGTAATGACTGAATTTGATAATTGTGGCGACAGAAACCTAAGCATGCAAATGGCTGATAATACTAGACTTAATTTCAATCTCGGAATCACTCATAATGCCATAATGGCATTGCAAAATAGATAATTAACAGTTATTCCATGAAATCGAGTCATACATGGGCTGATAGCTGACGAGGCGCATAGCACCAAGTTGGCCATAAGCCATGTATGATAAGATTGAGTAGAATAATTGTTTTATTCTATTCACATTCACTGGATTTTGAGAAACAGCATTTTTAATTTTTTTTTGCAAATTCAAGAAATAAAAAATTTTGTACAAAACATCAGACAAAATATTTTCCACTTAGAATATAAAAAAAGGTGAAATGACAGTAGCGATTTGTCAAAAAATACGATTATAATAATTCTTGAGAATAAAAAGATCTGTTCTTATCATCAGATACTTTTATTCCATATTTTGTTGCTTGTTTTTGTATTTTTGGGGGTTTTGTTTGCAAGTAGAGTTTTTATTTCGTCTTCGGTTGGTTCAGCAACACGCTCCGCCATTTTGTTTCTCTCTACTCACGGTATATGAGCTGATAGCCTAGTAGTAGTGTAGCCAACCAGAGCACCCGATTGCTCATATCCAATGAATGTGGATAGAATAAATACTATTAGTCTTGATCACCTTAAGGGAATTCTCAAAGTGAAGACTTTTTTTTTGCTTGTTTCTACCAAATAATTAACTTGAGGCCACATATTAATCATGATGATCCCATTACATATTAAGTCACAGGTTTACATTACACAATTCAAGGCCATGACTACATAATTTGTGACCCAAAGATAATTGGACATGGACTTAATGCCCAATATTTGCTTTTGTAAAGTTACTTGTATTCAGAGATAGGTTATACACATGCTTAAATCGATTTTTCTCATACTTTTGAACTCTCACAACTTTGCCGTAAGACTTGTGATTTTTTTGCACTGAATCATGTTTTCACTCTTCCACTATCAAATTCTCATGATTCTTCAGGAAATTAATTAATTAATTAATTAATTAATTAATTAATTAATATATTCATTCATTTATTTCATGGAAACCAAAGCATTATCGATGCATGCAATGTCCATTATGTGCACGATATTGTGTTTCCAGAAGCCCATTGAAAGAGCTTTTGAAAGGACGTTCATGATTAGTTGACTGCAGGAAGTTGACCAATGAACTTGCGTCTTACTTCGTCTTCATCATTTCCACGTTACCGGCGGGAAAGACACACATGGTGAAAATGAGTGACTGTGATTCTGGATCAGAAGGCCCTCCAAGTTCTAAAAAACAGAACATTTCCAAGTATCAAGGTGTAAGCATGATGCGAAGTTTAATTCCACCTGAACCAAAATCTATCCGTGCATCATCACAGATTCAGCTAGCAAGCACCATTTCCGATGCACTGATTGCAACAGGAGTATCAGTTGTAAACACCAAGGCCTTCAAGATGTTGAACTTCACATGCAAAGAAAGTCTCCGAAAGATCTTGAAAAAGCGAGATTGTCATCAGGATCGCTCTTGACTGCGTTTGCAGCACAGACTTCTGTCAGTGAGAAGGTGTATTTTTATATTTTATCGTGTTTGAAAAAAGTTAAACGTGCCTTGTTTCAGTTAATCTAAGCTCAACTAGATCTATTTGCAAAGTTCCTAAGTTAAAGTAAAATAATAGCTTATTTTGAACTGTCCCACAGATATGTTCTCATGAATGTATAGCCAAATATATATATATTTGGCCTCATTTTTTTTTTTTTCAACAGGAACTCTGCTTGCTGTGTTTGGTGTGTTTTGTTTATTATTGTTACAATAGTAGCCAAGCTAGTCTGTGTTGGTGACAGGAAATAAAAAATAAGCACATAAATGTATAAATCTACAACTATATAATTGGAAGTTGTTAATATATCATTGTCATAATGGTTTTGGGATTTTTGGTGATGGTATTACTTTGAGTAATTCACTCATTTTATATTTCATCTCATCTCATTATCTCTAGCCGCTTTATCCTGTTCTACAGGGTCGCAGGCAAGCTGGAGCCTATCCCAGCTGACTACGGGCGAGAGGCGGGGTACACCCTGGACAAGTCGCCAGGTCATCACAGGGCTGACACATAGACACAGACAACCATTCACACCTACGGTCAATTTAGAGTCACCAGTTAACCTAACCTGCATGTCTTTGGATTGTGGGGGAAACCGGAGCACCCGGAGGAAACCCACGCGGACACGGGGAGAACATGCAAACTCCGCACAGAAAGGCCCTCGCTGGCCACGGGGCTCGAACCCGGACCTTCTTGCTGTGAGGCGACAGCGCTAACCACTACACCACCGTATAATCTTTCTAATAATTTATTTATTTTAAGGTTGCTTTGCCCTGGACCTGAGCAGGGCCTTCAGCCCCTGGACCCCGGCTTTCTCACTTCTTTTTTTCATTTTGGGGTTGATGGCTATGTTTTCTGGGTGTGCTATTCAGAGTATCCAAATTACCTGCATGTAATCCAATACCTCTGAATAGTCTTTTTCTTGAGTAGTCCATAATTTAATCCATTTTTTGAGTGAATGAAAATTTCCCCAAACATGCATTTCAGCATCACATACTGTGGCTATATTAAACTGTCAGACAGTGGTGCTCGACTTACTGCTGGCCTGTGCTCTTACTGAGCCTTATTTTAACTGTGTCCAGAAGCGCTGTCAACTTCTCTAGGCTTGGAGGCATCTGGTATGGACATCACACAGTGGAAATATGTACTATGGCCAGATGAATCAGTATTCCAGGCTTTTTTTTGGTAAGAGATGGACACCATGTGCTCCAGACCAAAGATGAAAAGGATTATCCAGACTGTGACCAGCAACAAGTCCAAAACCCAGCGTCCGTCATGGTATGGGGTTGTCAGTGACCTTGGAAAATGTAACTTAGATTTCTGTGATGGCAACATCAATGCAGAAAAGTACGTTGAGATTTTGAGCAACATGTGCTGCCTTCAAGACGACATCTTTCCCAGGGATATTTCAACAAGACAATGCAAAACCACATCCTGCACACATTACAAAGGCATGGCTGTGGAAGAAGAGGGTGTCTGTCCCCTCTGTCCCCAATCGAGAATGTGACAAAATAACACCTGAAACACTTCATCACTTGGTGTCTTCAGTCCCTAAACATCTTTTAAATGTTGTGAGAAGGAATGGCAACATTATAAAGTGGTTAATGCTTTACTATCGCAACTTTTTTTTTTTGGAAATATGTTGCAACAATCAAAGTTGTAATAAGTGTTTATTTTGGGAAAAAATAAAACATTAAAATTCATGAGGTAAAACATCAAATAATGCGCTGTTGCATGAATTTGTGTACAATGCAGGTCAAAGATTATTTGAAAAAAAAAGTTTTCAGTTTCAATTTCAACATACTGTGCCAGCTTTTTCTGATTTGAGGTTGGGTGTTTTTTTTTCTTTTCTTTTTTTTAAGTTCTATTGACTTTCTAATATGTATAATACATCATGTATTCTAATTTTAAAATGTAAAAATAAAAAGAAAGGAAAAAAAGAAACTCTTGGCAGTAAGCACATTGATGGATTTCTGGAAATGACAGTGCATCTTGTTCTTTTAGCCAATATCCAGAACTTGATATGCCAGACAGCCTACACAGTTTACAAGCAACCAAGGCTGAGTCTTGGAATTGGCTTCTTATGTAGATCTGCTGGATTTGGGATGCCAAGGGTTTGTGAGAGTACTTGGCTCACTCCTCACAAAAGTTAATTATGGCTGAAAAAACCTGATGTACCACTTGAGCCCTACAACACATGCTCATATGAGTTCTAGTGACTAAAGCTTGCGCCAGGTTTTTTTGTAATTTGCAATCAGTCAAAGCGCCAAAGGCTTAGTTCTCAGTTGGCAATCCATCCCCTTCTGGATTTGTATGATCTATAATATTAGGATTTATTAATGGCAAAAAATTGAACCATATAAGTGCTTTTTAAAAAAATAGAATATGTAGATTTATGAAATTTACCTTCAGGAAATCTGAGTCTCTTCTGCAAGTCTCCCATAGTAATAAGAACAAAGAAAGTCCAGGAAAACATATGGGAAAGTTCTGAAACATTCGTTTATAAATTATTTTTTAAAGAAATTAGTTTGTGTATATAGGAACTGGTATGTGTCCAGTCAAACATACACATACAGTGTGTGTGTGTGTATATATATATATATATATATATAATAGGGCGGCACGGTGATGTAGTGGTTAGCGCTGTCGCCTCACAGCAAGAAGGTCCTGGGTTCGAGCCCCGGGGCCGGCGAGGGCCTTTCTGTGTGGAGTTTTGCATGTTCTCCCCGTGTCCGCGTGGGTCTCCTCCGGGTGCTCCGGTTTCCCCCACAGTCCAAAGACATGCAGGTTAGGTTAACTGGTGACTCTAAATTGAGCGTAGGTGTGAATGTGAGTGTGAATGGTTGTCTGTCTCTATGTGTCAGCCCTGTGATGACCTGGCGACTTGTCCAGGGTGTACCCCGCCTTTCGCCCGTAGTCAGCTGGGATAGGCTCCAGCTTGCCTGCGACCCTGTAGAAGGATAAAGCGGCTAGAGATAATGAGATGAGATGAGATGAAATATATAATATATTACAGTCAAGCCAGAAAGTTTGTACACCCCTTTCACCTTCTCCACGTTTTATTATGTTGCAGATTTATTCTACAATAGATTGAGTTCATTTTTTGTCACAAAATTCTACACAAAATAGCCCATAATGACAAAGTGAAAGCAGGTTTTTAGAAAATATGCAATTTTATTTTACTGACAAAAATAGGTTATTTAGGGGTTACATATCTGTACACACCCTTAGCCTAATACTTGGTTGATGCACCTTTGGCAGCAATCACAGCTTCAAGGTGTCTTGGGAAAGAAGCTACAAGCTTGGTCTACTTGTTTCTGGACATTTTTGTCTATTCCTCTTGGCATATCCTTGCAAGCTCCGTCAGGTTGGGTGGGGAGCATCGGTACACAGCCATTTTCAGCTCCTTCCACAGATGTTCAATTGGATTCAGGTCTGGGCTCTGGCTGGGCCACTCAAGGACATTCACAGACTTTCTCCAAAGCCACTCCTTTGTTCTCTTGGCTGTGTGCTTCAGGTCATTGTCATGTTGGAAGGCAAACCTTCGCCCCAGTCTGATGTCCAGAGCGCTCTGGAGCAGGTTTTCTTCAAGGATCTCGGTGTACTTGGCTGCATTCATCTTTCCCTCTATCAGGACTAGTCGCCCCGTTCCCACTGCTGAAAAACATCCCAACATCATGATGCTGCCACCACCATGTTTAGTCACCAGTATCAGTAGAAACAAAATGCACCTCAGCTCACTTTTGGGTGTCATATCAAAGGATGTGCACACTTGTGTACATATGATATTTTTTATTTTGATTTTTAATAAATTAGCACAAATGTCTAAAAACCTGCTTTCACTTTGTCATTATGGGCTATTTTGTATAGAATTTTGTGACAAAAAATGAACTCAATCTATTGTAGAATAAGCCTGTAACATAATAAAACATGGAGAAGGTGAAAGGGGTCTGCAGACTTTCCGGCTTGACTGTGTGTGTGTGTGTGTGTATATATATATATATATATATATATATATATATATATATATATATATATATATATATATATATTACACTGCTGTCTCTAATATGACCAGAAATCAGACTTCAGGCCCTGAAACATTCCTCCTGTATGTCCCACAAGCTTGTGTGTGGTTTCTCAAGCAAAACCACAGAGAAGAAAAAGAAACTTGCTGTCAGATGATATTCCTGTAAATGGACCTCTGTGGTATACAGTGGGTCTTGTTTTTGCTCATTTTCATGATAGGGTAATAAGATCGATGGAACCATGAAAAACATCCATAATATACTGTATGTGCATATTGAGAAAACAACCTGAAGCTGCCAGTTCTTGTGAGTGTGTGTCACAGCCAGTCTACTTTGAATTAAAGATAGGAGAGCGATTATACATTTATGGATATCATCTAATGGGGTATTGGCTGCCTCTTGTACAGATGTCTACCTGAGGCTGAACAGATGTTACGATAAATATTCATACAGGAAACCAGCTATAAACTAAAACTATAGAGAATCAAAAACTTCTGATCTTGAGTTAAGATCTGATTAGGTGCTAATATGGTGATAAAATGACTCTTTCTCACTTTTATTATGGAGAGAAAGGCTCTTTTTGAATCACACACCACCCATGCACGTAGTAATCTCTTTGACAAATCTCAAAAGATCATTCTTAACCCATTTAATCCAGCAGATCGCAACTGTTAGCATTTTTTACACTTGTAAAGCTCTAAAGCATTCTCTCTCTTTTTTTTCAATAAAAAGCAAGCTATAAATTAAAAGATAGGATGCCCTAAATATATTTTGGATGCTGGAATTGGTCACATGAGTGAAGCCATTTATTTCAAGCACAAACCTGAGAAAGCCGATGTCTTCACTGGAGCTCTGTGAAAGTGCAGAAAACGTGATCACACAGATACAACTGTGATTTATTACATGTAAACTTTAAAGGGTTTATTGGTCTTTGAATGCAATTAAAATGCTATTTTCCTGTTACTTTTTCCTCCACAAGAGAACAGTCACAACTGGAACCATTATAAACACATGGCACATAAGTACATGACTGACTGATTGCTCCTAATCTGAAATATTCATATGACCATTTTAAAATTTTTGTTGTACTTAGAATGCACCAGGAAAAAAAAGGTCGTTTGATGGATTTAAACATTATTTTTAAACAATTGGGACTATTTGTTCATTCATCTTCAGTGAAACCTTTATGCAGGCCATGGTCATGAAGGATCCAAAGCCAATACTGGGAACACTGGGCATGGTACAGGATTACACCTTGAATGGGACTTCAATCTATCACAAGGCATGAAAGCACACATTCACACCTAGTGCCATGTTGGTATAGCCAATCCACCAACTGGCATGTCTTGGGGAGGTGGGAAGAAACTGGAGAACCCAGAGGAGCCCCATGTGGACATGGGGAGAATATGTAAAACTCCACAGACAGTGACTTAAGCTCAGGATTTGAAGCAGGGAGGTGGCAACACTACCCACTGGACCAATGTGCTAAGAATTAAACTCTGAATTTTTAAAATACATATTGAATAGGTATGTGGTTTGTGCCAGTGGGATGTTTAACTTTACAGAGTAAATTAATGCTTATTTAATGGCTTAATATCCTTTTTACCAAACTAACTGTAATGTGCTGTCCAATTGCGAGCACATGCAGAGAGAGAGAGCACACAGGTGAGTTCTCACAAATAGTAATTATAAATTTGGCATGCATTTGTTTACCCATTTAGTTCTGTACTGTCTTCTTGGCTTCACTCTCTGTGTGTGTGTGTGTGTGTGTGTGTGTGTGTGTGTGTGTGTGTGTGTGTGTGTGTGTGTAGAAAGTCTCATATTTTAGAGTCAACATTTCCTACAATTGGTGTATGAATATGATAAAAATAAGCTTCTGAGTTCATTCTGTATCATTAATTTATAACCATAGATGAGCACAATCTGTGCCAGTCCGTGTTGAGTTACCATGTTGAGGTCTGAACATTGCATAAAAAGATCTCAAACACCACTTTTTCACCTCGGGCCTCTGAAATGTTTAAAATGCAGGTGAACAAAAGGACATAAGTATATTGGGAACAAGTGTTAAAGAGAAAAGATGGAGTATGTGCTGATTTTAACACTGATTTCACACTCAACTAGCATATGCTTGTACTCTAAGATAAATAAGAGATTAGACTATACTGATGAGTGTAAACACCACCTATCTTCTGCTCTGGTTATGTTTAGGAGAGTATCTTCTTCTTTTGGCTGCTCCCGATTAGGGGTCGCCACAGCGGATCTTTCGTCTACATTGCTCCCTGTCTTCTGCATCCTTCTCTACCACACCTACCACTTTCATGTCCTCTCTCACCACATCCATGTATCTCCTCTTTGGCCTTCCTCGTTTTCGTGTGCCTGGCAGCTCCATCCTCAACATCCACCTTCCCACATTCTCTGCATCTCTTCTCAGGATGTGCCCGTACCATCTCCGTCTCATCTCTCTTAGCTTCATTCCCAAGCTCTCCACATGTGCTGTCCCTCTGATGTGCTCGTTCCTTATCCTGTCCAACCCCCCATCGCAAACTTTAACATCCTCAACTCCGCCACCTCCAACTCTGCCTCCTGTCTCTTCGTTAAGGGTACGGTCTCCAATCCATACATCACAGCTGGTCTCACTACTGTCTTATACATCTTACCTTTCACTTTTGCTGGGACTCCCGAAATCCTTCTCCAACTGCTCCACCCTGCCTGCACTCGCTTCCTCACCTCACTATCGCAGCCCCCATTTTCCTGCACAGTTGACCCCAGGTACTTGAACTCTGTATGTTTAGGAGAGCATGTTGGTGATTAATTTGGATTTACTCCAAAGACTTTTTTTTTTAATGGTGCCTTCTGTTTGTGATCAGCTCATGAACAATGCAGCAGCTTTCAAATCTACAGAGCCATCAGGGATCCATCATTGTAGTCATAGCAATGTACTGACTGACTTGTTTCTGTCCAGCATGATGTATAAAGCATGGATAATGTTACTAGGGGCGGCACGGTGGTGTAATGGTTAGCGCTGTCGCCTCACAGCAAGAAGGTCCTGGGTTCGAGCCCCGGGGCCGGCGAGGGCTTTTCTGTGCGGAGTTTGCATGTTCTCCCCGTGTCCGCGTGGGTTTCCTCCGGGTGCTCCGGTTTCCCCCACAGTCCAAAGACATGCAGGTTAGGTTAACTGGTGACTCTAAATTGACCATAGGTGTGAATGTGAGTGTGAATGGTTGTCTGTGTCTATGTGTCAGCCCTGTGATGACCTGGCGACTTGTCCAGGGTGTACCCCGCCTTTCGCCCGTAGTCAGCTGGGATAGGCTCCAGCTTGCCTGCGACCCTGTAGAAGGATAAAGCGGCTACAGATAATGAGATGAGATGAGATAATGTTACTAGATGTAGAGTAAGTGTTTAAAAAACTTAACATCACTGGGCTTTTTTATTCATTTTACTTTATCTAGCAAGCTGGGTATGAGCTGGAACACATAACTACTGTGAACTTCCAGCAAAGTTAAACTCTCATAAAAACACAGGACAGAAAATATAACAGCAGGTTAACAGCAGGTTCTTGTGGCATATTGTACTTAAGTGCAATTAGTTGAACCTTTACAACTGAATGCAGCCCACCAGTGTGATTTTTGAAGGTGACTTCGATTTTTATAGTGATATGCTGGTTCTAATATGTAACCCTTTAATAACAGCTCATTCACAGGGACTTGTATGGCTAATGATGCACATAATCAAAGGTTAATAATAAACATGACTTAACAAAGAAAAAAACATTAAAGGTAGACTGTCTTTCAGATCTTTCAAGTGTAGGTCATTAAAAGAATTTTCCCTGACACCCAATTATTTTTGTTTAGTGGACCAAAAGCTACGGAATTTGAATCACAGACTTCCAATTTTATTAGGTTTTTTTTTTTTTTTACTAGAACAATTAATGAATTTAGGGCCACATTGCCCTAAATTCTCTGCTATTTTTTCCTGCTTCACCGTGACCCAATTCAAGATACTACGTCATGCATCACATGGTGGGCTTTCCCCATTCACACAAGGCATTGTGGGATACAAATTTGAAACAGGAGAGAAAAATGGAGGACGTGAGTGTGCGAATGAAATGTGAAAGACCGACTACAGTAACGGAAAGCGAGAAGAAAAGACGTTATGTGGCAAAGGAAAGGAAACGCAGGACCAAACTAATAAATATCAGCAGTCAGCGAGCACCTCGGTGTGATCAGCTGTTTGTTTCGCGACAGAATGATGGAACTGTCAGTACAATACATGGTCAAAGGTAAACCTGCACATGCGCACACGGACTTCCTCTGTCTGCTTGACTGCGCGAAGCGACCGATTTCATGCACATTATTTGCGAGGGAATCCCCTCAAATTAAATAACTTCCCAGTTACAGAATGGCCTGATATTTTATGACATATTACAGAAATAAACATATATCACAATGACCAAATTTCGGAGGGAACTAAAGTTCACCGATTTTATGAAATTGAAAGGCCATCTAGCTTTAACATTGATATGGTAAAACTTTCTATTCGATGCATTTTTAGAACTTTAATGGAAGGAGTGTCCAGTGTCAGAGTTTGCACATTTGGATTTCTTGGTAACATAAAGAAATGTTTTGGGGTTTTTTTGTTTTGTTTTTCCTTATTAAATTCAAGACTGGGCGGCACGGTGGTGTAGTGGTTAGTGCCGTCGCCTCACAGCAAGAAGGTCCAGGTTCGAGCCCCGTGGCCGGCGAGGGCCTTTCTGTGCGGAGTTTGCATGTTCTCCCCGTGTCCGCGTGGGTTTCCTCCGGGTGCTCTGGTTTCCCCCACAGTCCAAAGACATGCAGGTTAGGTTAACTGGTGACTCTAAATTGAGCGTAGGTGTGAATGTGAGTGTGAATGGTTGTCTGTGTCTATGTATCAGCCCTGTGATGACCTGGCGACTTGTCCAGGGTGTACCCCGCCTTTCACCCGTAGTCAGCTGGGATAGGCTCCAGCTTGCCTGCGACCCTGTAGAACAGGATAAAGTGGCTAGAGATAATGAGATGAGATGAGAAATTCAAGACCGAGAAGGAAATGCTGGAGAGGGAATGAGTGTTTATAAAGTGCTATAAAGTAAATGATTGCAGTAAATAACTTGTATTGTAACTTTAAATATAAGCATTTAAAAATGCATGACATTTAATAAATTCTAAATTATCATCATTGACAACTTGCTGTGGTGTAAAAGGAATAAAACACTTCAGGACTAGGTAGTGCAGTGGTTAGCACTGTTGCCTCACAGCAAGAAGGTTCTGGGTTCGAACCTCACGACTGACAGGGGCCTTTCTGTGTGGAGTTTGCATGTTCTCCCCGTGTCTGCATGGGTTTCCTCTGGGTGCTCCAGTTTCCCCCACAGACATACAGGTAAGGCCAATTTATGCTGACAACCCAGTCCTCGCAGATGGCGTCGCAGATAGCGTCTGCTTAACCCCCCCCCCTTCGCAGACGCTCTGCGCGCACCTCCCAAAAATTGTGACCACTGCAGAAGCCTCGCAGACAGCGTCGCAGACAAGAGGGCTCTGATTGTTCCACTCTACATCCGCTGTACACGCACTTCCGCTTCCCTACTTTCCCGGTTTGGTTTGTTTTCACTACCGCCATTTTTAAAAACACGAGCGAAGATGGAGCAGCACGAAGAGCGGTTGATCGAGGAAGTGAAGAAGTACATACATCTATATGACTCCAGTTCTAGTCATTATAAGTAACCGGAGGATAAACACTCCACTAACCACACCCACCAACTACTCCTAGCGATTTCGCAACTTCGCGCCCCCTTGCGTTGTGGCGGTGAATAACATCGCGCACGCCTATTACTCCCCACTCAATGATAAATTACAACTGTCTGCGAAAAGCTATCTGCGAAAGCCTTGTTGCAAGAGCATGCAGAGGCCCTTAGGCTAACTGGCTACTCTAAATTGCCCATAGATGTGAATGATTGAGTGGAAACTGCTCTATGTCCTTGGTGTACACTCTGGGTAGCTCTACTGAGCTAGCCAACAAACCTGCAGTAAACAGTCAATGGTGGCTGATATATGAGAAGACTTCAGGACTTGCTGCTATTGGAAAATAATCAACTTATAAGCATGTCTCCATTTTCTTACTTGTTCCTGACTAATAATTAATGTGTATTAATATATCTTTAGATAATATGGCATGTTGTATAAGGTACATATTTTTGACCATCCCATGCCATTTAGTCTCAGAAAAGGAAAACCTCATGGCTCCGTCTCAGCGAGTGTGTACAGGTCAATAGGAAGCAAATGCAGCTCAAACACTTCACCATAGCAACAAATGCAGTACCCTGCTGTCCACATAACTTATGCACCTCATGTATACATTCCTGCATCAGCCTTCTATTTAAATGCCAACAGCTGCATGCGGTGTGCTTTCCTTTATTGACATACACAATCTTCATGGACAAATATCAGCATGCAAGCACTTACACACTCACAAATACACACCAGACACCCTCACATACAAATCGTAATCTTGGAATTATATGATTGCATCTTCCATTCATTCTTAACCCAGATATAGCCTTGTGATACCATGATCACAAAATGTAAAAACACACACACACACACACACACACACACACACACACACACACGACTATAATGAATGTGTACAGCAGGTGTTGGCACCCGTGCAGCGCTTCACCACGTGTAACCGGGCAGCAGCCGTTGATTGCTCAGATTAATTAGGAGACAGCTGCCAGGACACTGGTGCCTTCTCACACCGCCGAAATGAAAACAAAAACCTGCTCCTGGAGCTATCGCTACAAATGTCAGAGGAGTGGAGAGAGCGAGAAAGAGAGAGGGAGAACGAAAGTGTGTGCATGCGCACAAAGGGAAATGAAAACGGATAGAAAATCAATGAATGCAAAAACAAACCTGGGTTTCCGTCATTTTATTAAGTGGAGCCTGAGAAACAGAGCAGCAGCAGGCCCAATTAATGCTGTGGGTGCAGTGTGAGGCCTCGCTGTGGCCCAGCAGCACACAGCAGGATCACGCTCTGATAACAAGCCTGAAGCCTCCACCAGCCAATGTTTCTATATCACTAAAGCTACTTGGTTTCAAAGCTGTGCTTATGCAATACCAAGGTGATGTAATGATATATGAAACTGAATCCCAGGCGGACAGAGCTCACACTGCACTGTTGTAATTGAAGTTTTGCTTTTTAATACTTACTATAGCACAGCGCTGTTGAATTCTCAAATGGTTGATTAATTTTCTATAACCGCAGCTCTGACACAAGTGCTGGCTCTTTCGCTTGTATTAATGCGCTTGTTGCAATATGTTCTCGTTTCTATATTAACAGCTCTTTCTCAATGATGCTCCAAAAATCTGCCGAATGATAGATGGATGTTTAAAAAAGTGATAATGTAAAATTATTTCTTAACATTTATTCAACATTGATGTAAAGAATAAGTGTTGCATGATGGGAAAGTCTTCAAGAGACGGGACATTATATTTTCCTATTTCTAACATGAGAACATAAGCTGCATTGTATTTTGGTGTGATTAATTTCAAGAAAGGAAAAATGAGGCTGGTGAGGGTAGTGTCAGAGTACTTGAGACTGGTCTTGGTCTCAAGACCACTTTTTGAAGGTCTCGGTCTTGTCTCAGAATCGACCGCATTTTTACTCGGCCTAGTCTTAGACATAGAGACTCAGGATTTTATTTCAAGACCAGTCAAGACCACAGCTGTGGGAATTTCACTGAATTGCCTGTGTATTGTTTGATTTATTTGTTAACATCATTACTGTGATTCACTGTTAGAAATAGGGGTACAATAGGAGTCCATTTCTATTCCCCAAGGTACAGTCTACACTAATGTACCCCCAAGGGCTCATTATTGGACCTCAAGGTAACTATGTGTACCTATATAAGGGCCAAAAAGGTACATATATGTTCCCAAGTATACAGAATACAGTGAGGTGGTCTTCACTGCCACTAGTTCCATCATCGGGTGGGTGTCCTCTGTCATCGGACGTTTTGGCCCTACCCATAACCTCCTCAAGAGGATGGCCGACCGAGAGGCTCAGTCTCAGCCTGGAACTAGTAACCTGCCCATCACTGCTCTCTCTTCAGCCAAAGCCACAAAGAGGCTGATTCTGCCTGCCTGTTGATGTTGCTTATTGTCTTCTCCCTGGCCTGACCAGTTATCCCAAGGATCCTCAATGCTCTCCAAAAAGACTGACCAGCAAAGCCTCTGCAACCAACTTCTACAGGCAGGTTCCATGTCCTCCATCTGTGCTGCTGACACTCTTCTACCAATGGCTGATACTTGGTCAGTTTCTTCTCATGGGCTTCCTCCATCCACTCCTCCCAAGGCACTGTCAGCTTAATCAGCACTAGTTGTTTGGTCTTCCTGGAGTATAGAACCACATCTGGTCTTAACCTTGTGACTGCTATGATGGTGGGAAACTTCAGCTTTTTCTTGAGATCAACCTGGTTTTGCCAGTCATCTGCTGTAGGAAGGACTCCCAGGGATCTGTCTTGCGTTGCTGATGTCTCTCCTGCCTGGACAAAAGGAATAAATATGGGTCTGCTTGTCACATGATGCTTCTTTCTCCAGGCAATGTCAACAGCTTCTGCAATCTTTTCCAAGATCTTGTCATGCCACCAACGGTACCGTCCTTCTGAGAGGGCAACACTACAGGATGATAGACTGTGTTCTAGGTTGGCTGGTCTACCACACAGTTTACAGGCTGGATCTGCTATAAGGCCCTAGGATGCCAGGTTGGTTGGTGTAGGAAGTGAGTCGTACACTGAGCGGAGCAAGAATCCTATTCTGTATACAAAGCAGTATATAAAGGATATAAATAAGTACCTTAGAGGGTACTGCCCCAGTGAAAAGCCATTGTACCCCTAAAGGTACAATAATGTACTTCATTGTCTGAGAATGTTGGCTATAAAACTTCCTGCTTGAAATGCAACCAATAGCATGACTCATTGCTAATTCAAAATTTTCATTACTGTTAATAACCATCACCCCTCCCCCACCACCTTTCACACACACTGGTCTGGTTCTGGTCTAGACTCAGTCTCATCCTGCCTTGGTCTTGGTTTTGACTTGGTCTCAAAAACCTCAAAGTCTTGGTCTTGTCTCTGTCTCAATACACTCTGGTCTTGGTCATGACATGGTCTCGGTTTAAGTGGTCTTGACTACAAAACTTGGTGAGGGATTGATTATTTATAGCTGCTATAACAAAAGTGCTAACAGAAACTCATTCGTTTCATGGACGTTCCACAACATTGAATGTAGCTAGAAATAGATAAAATGCAATGTATCATTCTTCAATAAATAAAATCGTAGTAATCATTAGAAAATTGCTGAGGTTTAAGAGGAATAAAACACTTGAGAACATGCTATTATAGGAAAAGAATCAACTTTGGGTGGTAACAGGAACAATACTGTGCTTTGGGCTGTATTACACCACCCCTTTGTTGATTTATTATGAGCTCATCCAGCCGACAGGTGATGAGTTTTTCCCTTCATGTGTTGTCCATCCAGTGTCATCCACATTTCACGAAAATCGCTTCTTCTCTCTCAGTTCTTCACTGATTTTTATTCTTTTTGGCAGGAAGGTTGGTCTGCCTGGGGTGCATATGGCTTCTACCCAAATTTGCATAATTGCAATTAATAATGAAGATATGGAGTAATTAAGCCCTAACAAGCAGTTTCCACACAAATTGCTTCTTCTCCCTTAATTCTTCACCGATTTTGATTCTTTCTGGCATGAAGGTAGGGGTACCTAGGGTGCATATAACTTTTACCTGGATTTGCTTAATTACAATTATTAATGACGTTATGGACTAATTCAGCCTTAATAATAATAATAAATTACAGAAACCAAGTAAGATCGAGAGATATGAATCAACAGCAATATTCATTAATTCACAATAGCCTCTAAAATCTGTCTTGGAAAAAGAAAAAAAGCTGCACGACAGTACTTTATTGTTTAATTCAGTGTATTTCTCACACTTACAGGGCTATGGAGAGTGCAGGAAATAAAATGCACCACTGAGAAACATCACAATCTCTGAGAATGTGATTAGACATCAGGAAGGAGTGGACAAACTGATTTATTTCCCTTTTCTAAGCTGATCAGCAGTGTTTATACAATCTATTTACATTTGATTATTTTCCTTTGTGCATCCATAGCACTTAAAGCAGACCTACATCTATGCTGAAACCTATCCGATTTCCAATTATTGTCATTTCGTGTGGAAAAAAAAAGGTTTGTTGGGGGAAAAATAATTTGACTTGTTTGTGTAAATGCAATCTCCATCCTGAGTGCTTGCTGAGGAGAAACCGGAGCTTTTGATTTCAAGGGTGCAGATCTGTGCTTCTACTCATCAATCTTGATTACCTAGAATGCCCTGTTATCACAACACACACACACACACACACACACACACACACACACACACACACACAACAGAATCTAAAAACAAAACTGGTGTTGATCAGGGCTTTGCCTTCTGTAAGCAAACAGGAAATCCTGTGTTTCTGTTGATGTAACCGTGTAATGCACTTTAATTTCAAGAGGCAAGGAAAGCAGCCATTGGTTTTCATTAGCATACAACGCCACATCACTGACAATGTGTAATTAAAATAAAGAACACATATACTGCTCAAAGGATACAAATAATCTCAGTGATTATGATGTAGTTTAGCCTCCAAGACCAGATGCT
Source organism: Neoarius graeffei (assembly GCF_027579695.1). Classification (NCBI taxonomy): domain Eukaryota; kingdom Metazoa; phylum Chordata; class Actinopteri; order Siluriformes; family Ariidae; genus Neoarius; species Neoarius graeffei. The sequence goes on from NC_083573.1 coordinate 84,252,105, forward strand.
TGATGTGTGGAATATAATAATTACATTGCGACTTTGATATATAATGAAGCATCTTCGGTTATTCTAAAACACAGTGCAAATCAGAGTGATTTGCTGAGACTGTGAAGACTGTGTACATATCACAACAATTAAAAAAAACCCTCAATAATAACTCAAACATGTCTTTGAATAAGCCATTAAAGAAAGGAATATAATGACAATCTATAATATAATGTGTTGTGTTGGAGTAATGTTCAAGAATATTGCCAATAGACAGACACAATATTATTAACACAGTTCAGTAGTGAACATAATGATTGAATTTTATTCTGAAATGATGCGATTATGGATGAATAATGAATTATTATGAATTTATCAAATAAAGCTGCACTGGTAGGTTTGTACAAGATTCAAGCAGTTTATTGTCATGTGCATAGCAAAAACATGGAGGTTCAGACAATGCAATAAAATGTTGTTGTTATTATTATTATTATTATTATTATTACCTTGCCCAGGAGGGCGGCACGGTGGTGTAGTGGCTAGCGCTGTCGCCTCACAGCAAGAAGGTCCTGGGTTCGAGCCCCATGGCCTCGCCGGCCTTTCTGTGCGGAGTTTGCATGTTGTCCGCGTGGGTTTCCTCCGGGTACTCCGGTTTCCCCCACAGTCCAAAGACATGCAGGTTAGGTTAACTGGTGACTCTAAATTGACCGTAGGTGTGAGTGTGAATGGTTGTCTGTGTCAGCCCTGTGATGACCTGGCGACTTGTCCAGGGTGTACCCCGCCTTTCGCCCGTAGTCAGCTGGGATAGGCTCCAGCTTGCCTGCGACCCTGTAGAAGGATAAAGCGGCTACAGATAATGAGATGAGATGAGACCTTGCCCAGGATGGAGTCCACCAGGGGGCGAGGTATTTTTTGGTGGGGTTTCTTTTTTTCTTTTCTTTTGCTTTTTTTTTGTTAATGATATTATGGGAAAATGGCTGGACCAATCTTCATGAAAATTTCAGGATAGATGGGCACTGGTCTCAAATAGAACCGCCAACATTTTGAGGGTCATCCGGTCAAGGTCAAGGTCACCAAAGAGGTCAAAATCATTTTTTTTGTGGTATCTCATCCCAGCTGACTACAGGCGAAAGGTAGGGTACACCCTGGACAAGTCGCCAGGTCATCACAGGGCTGACACATAGACACAGACAACCATTCACACTCAATTTAGAGTCATCAGTTAACCTAACTTGCATGTCTTTGGACTGTGGGGGAAACTGGAGCACCTGGAGGAAACCCACGCGGACACGGGGAGAACATGCAAACTCCGCACAGAAAGGCCCTCGCTGGCCATGGGGCTCGAACCCAGACCTTCTTCCTGTGAGGTGACAGCACTAACCACTACACCACCGTGCCGCCCTTTTTTTGCGGTATCTTCCTTCATATTTATTCAGATGTGTTCTGACTGGCTGAGAGCAGTACGGTGTGCGAATGAGAATCAGAATCATATTTATTGGCCAAGTATGTTCACATGCAAGGTCAAAATCAAGGTCAACATCACCAAAAAGGTCAAAATAATTTTTTTGCAATATCGTCCTTCATATTCATCATAAGTGCTATCGGGTGAGGTTTGTTGTGTCTGGCAACACTTGTTGTTATTATTATTATTGGAAGGGATAGCCAGACCAAGCATTCTGGTTCTATGCCCTAGATCACCAGCTCACACCAGGGTCCCATCATCACTATGGTGTGAGCTGGTGGAATGGCAGTGATAAAGGGCTGCCATTTCATGCCAAGTCCTTAGCTGTTGGATATCAAAGATACATGCATACCCAACAACTTGTGTCTCCCCCCCCCATCTCTTCTGTCTGTCCCTCTGAGTTACATGTTGATCCTGAGACACCAGTAAGATGCTGACCTCTTCTGCTCCTCGGACTCGCCTGATCCATCCTGATGCCCTATGTCTGGCTGGGGTCTCATCACATCGCTCCTGTGGAGGATGGCCCCATATGGACAGTCAAAAGTCGCACTTGGAAGATGGTTCTGGACACTTACAATAATACATTTATGGCTGAGGACTACAGTTGACTAGCTAACTTTCGGACTGCAGTTGTCATGAACAGTTTTGCACTCAAGTTTCCATCAATGAACAATTTATAACTTCAACAAAACAGACTTCATGTTAAAACTATAATGAATTCCCTGGTTACACAGTTATACTTTGTGACTATATAGGACACAGTTATAGAAACGAGTTATTTATAATCACGCTATCTGTTATCACCCAGATGAGGATGGGTTCCCTTTTGAGTCTCGTTCCTCTCAAGGTTTCTTCCTCATGTCATCTGAGGGAGTTTTCCCTTGCCACTGTCCCCACAGGCTTGCTCATTGGGGATAGATTATGGATAAAATTAGCTCATGTTTAAAGCCTTTAATTTTCTTTAAAGGTGCTTTGTGACAGTGTCTATTGTTAAAAATGCTATACAAATAAACTTGATATACAAAGTGCAATGGCCTTTTGGTAAGACATGCAAACTGATGATTAACATATCTTCTTACAGTCATACACAATAACATTATATATCCACATACATTATCCTCAATGAGTGAGTGAACAGCCTTCAAGCACTCCCACTCACCACCACCCAGACAACCACTCCCCATTGGCACTACCTTTACAACGAAGCCTGGTCTCGCCTCTCTAGTTTCTTATGCGAGCTACCTATATGCCATCATCTTTTCACGTAATTTCTCCACCACATAATGCTCTATTGGACACACCATATCCACTACATAAATCTTCTTTTCAATTTTTAATTCAAGCACCAATTCCAGTCTACATGCCTTTTCCGTTTTCCTGAACCACTGTTCAAAGTCCCACCGCAGCTTACAGGTATCTAATTGCAATACCATCCCTGTTTTCCACTCATACTTATACCATAACGTATCAGAAGGGAGAAGTCCCTCCTGAATGCACCATGCCACTGCAAACACAGATAATGCCTTGTTGTGCCGATTTAGGTGATCCACTCCTGCCAAAACTTTACATCTTGCCAGCAGATGTTCAACAGTTTCATCACACTCACCACACAACCTACATTTCTTCTGATTCCCAATACTTCAATGAACTTTCCCCACATTTGTTTCAACCATTTGTTCTTGCATGTTGAATTATCCATCCATCCATCCATCCATCCATCCATTATCCATAACCGCTTATCCTGTGCAGGGTTGTGGGCAAGCTGGAGCCTATTCCAGCTGACTATGGGTGAGAGGCAGGGTACACCCTGGACAAATTGCCAGGTCATCGCAAGGCTGAATCATATGCCGCTTTTCCACTACCAACGCGGCTGAGTTGGGCTGAGCCGTGCCGTGCTGAGTCGAGCTGAGTGGGGCTGTTGGAGTTGCATTTCAACTACAACCGCGCTGAACCGTGCTGGCTGGAAGTGGGTGGACACATTGGGTGGAGTTAGTGAAAGTGGGTGGACTTCAGGTGATGTCGTTAGGCGGCGCAAACAGTGACATCAGTGACCTTTTAAGCGGTAGTCTCACAACCCGGAGAGTAAACAATAAACATGGAGGACATGGTGTCGTTAGTGTTGCTGGTCTTGGTGCTGTGGCTTGTTGTCACCGACAACGCCAACAGATACTGGCAAGAGCGTATAGATGAGGCGAGGCGCATAAGGCTTCATAATTCTCGTAATTCGTAATTCTTCTTCTTCCGGGTTTACGGTGTTTACAGATCCCAGCGTGCTCGCGGGGCGTGTGTGGGCATGTGAGGACACTCCTCCTCACCAATCAGTGCACAGGGGAGTGTCTCCTCACGCCCCTAGCCCCACTTGGCTCGGTTTGGCTCGCTTCAGCCCTACTCCAAAACCATGCGAGTTTTGGGGGCTGAGCAGGGCTGAAGCGAGCTGAGTCGTGCTGTTCTTAGATAGTCAAAACGCGAGCCGTGTCGGGCTGAAGTGAGCTGAACCGAGCTGAAAAAGGGTAGTGGAAAAGGGCCAATAGAGACAAACAACCATTCACACTCACATTCACACCTACGGTCAATTTAAAGGCACCAATTAACTGAACTTGCATGTCTTTGGACTGTGGGGAAAACCGGAGCACCCAGAGGAAACCCACGCAGACACGGGGAGAACATGCAAAATCCGCACAGAAAGGCCTCCGTCAGCCATTGGGCTCAAACCCAGAACTTTCTTGCTGTGAGGTGACAGTGCTAACCACTACATCACCATGCTGCCCAATGTTTAATAATAATAATAATAATAATTAGTAGTAGTGGGCGGCACGGTGGTGTAGTGGTTAGCGCTGTCGCCTCACAGCAAGAAGGTCCTGGGTTCGAGCCCCGGGGCCGGCGAGGGCCTTTCTGTGTGAAGTTTGCATGTTGTCCGCGTGGGTTTCCTCCGGGTGCTCCGGTTTCCCCCACAGTCCAAAGACATGCAGGTTAGGTTAACTGGTGACTCTAAATTGACCGTAGGTGTGAATGTGAGTGTGAATGGTTGTCTGTGTCTATGTGTCAGCCCTGTGATGATCTGGCGACTTGTCCAGGGTGTACCCTGCCTTTCGCCCGTAGTCAGCTGGGATAGGCTCCAGCTTGCCTGCGACCCTGTAGAAGGATAAAGCGGCTAGAGATAATGAGATGAGAATTAGTAGTAGTAGTAGTAATAGTAGTATCTATTTGTTTGTTTGTTTATTCCAACAAGGACCAGTGGATACAAAAATTCTGACACACTGTATTAAAGCCACATCAACACTGAAATGAACCACAGGTATTTGTTTTGCAGACACACTTTGAAGCCAAATACTTCATACATTTCTTTTGTTTTCACTCCAGCACAATTTTCTGCTCAGCCATACACATGTAATAGCGCACCCCTCTGGGGGTTAAGCTCCTGGATCTCGCACTCGTCCAATTTACTCTTTGTGAGCTCTTTTAAGTTCTTGATGTCACTGTAAACGCTGCCATTATCTTTGTTCGACACAGTCGACGTTTCATCCATAACTGACATCCACGCCCACAGAGTGGAGGCCATTAAGTCGGCGGCAAATGAAAACATGCAGACATTTCTGGGAAAATTGCCCTCGCTGTAGGTGGGACGCTGTTTTATTGTTTTTATTGAGCTGCTGGAATGTGGAAAACAATGTTTTGTTTCATCAGAAGATGACTTTCGAAGTGTAAAGTCTCTGTCTTGTGGTACATACTGGAAATACAAATAATGCTTGGACACCTTGTTCATTATAGATGTATTGTTTTACACATGAAAAGTGAAGCGTGAGGACATTAAAGGATCGCTTGTGGGTTATGCTAATGTCCGGTTGATAAATTGACAGAAGAAATTATGAAAATTGGCATCACCTTGGGATAGTCTTGAGTGTATTTGTAATGTTCTCTAATGTTTCATGCACACATACACATGCCCCCCCCCACACATAGCTCATTCCTAAGGTGTAACCCAACCCTCTCTGCTCCCTGAGCTCCATTTGCAGTGCTGCCAAGTACAACACACTATTTCTTCACCAAACAGCACTATAGGAAACCCCATCTGATCCTCTTTCTATTCTCTACAGCCTATCTGTCATATACACACTCCAACCCTGACCACTCCGTCTCACCATGCCACTGAACAAAGGCCCAGACCAGGTGTCCTTCCGAAGCAGCTAAAAGGAGAGAATAGGATGTGATTACCCCCTTATTCCATTCATGTCGTCTGCTACACAGCAACATTACAATGCTTTTCACTGAGGTGGAGGCACTTTATCAGGGGGAGATTGTCCCCTGTTCCTATCCCATTTTTCATTACTGTTCGAGGATCTCCTTTGGCCCTCCTACCCCCTTATTTCCTCTTACTTCTACCCTTTCCCAAACGCCTGCTAGAAAAAAAAGGGAGCAGAAAGATACATATGTGAAAAATGGATCCCCATTTATTGATAGTTATCAGGATTACTATACATAATAAAAGCAAAGGTGGCCACTGTTTGTGGAAGGAGGATGGAGCCGTTGGATCACCATTGGATCAGTCACCATGGCTTATCCTTCCCTAATGTCTGTTATCATCTGAGGCACAATGCAACAATAGGATTCACAGCACTGATGAGAAAGAATGAGAGAGTGGAAGAAAACAGGCAATGAAGAAAAGGGTGGGGTGGTGGGATGGGGTGGGGTCTGTCTGCACATAGAATGTAAATTAATTTTCACCAAAAAACAAGGAAGGAGGAGAAAAATGAACAAAAGAAAAGGTCAGATGCAGGAAGGTGAATCAGTGACAGGATATGTTTGATGACAGGATTTCTGCATGATCTTGTCACAAAGATTAACAATTAAGTTTTGATTTATTTATCATTTTGGATGCATTTCAGGAAAATTAGTTGGTATTCTTTGGTGGAAGGTGGTGTCTGGTGTACATTCTCAGAAAATAAAGTCCATTATTATACCTCTAGGGGTACAGTGGTTTGTCGCTGGGGCAGTACCCTCTAATATACTTATTTGTACACTTTATATACTGCTTGGGAACATATATGTACCTTTTTGGCCCTAAAAAGGTACACATAGTTACTTTGAAGTCCAGTAATGAGCCCTAAGGGGTACATTAGTGTAGATTGTACCATGGTGAACGGAAATGGACTCCTACTGTACCCCTAGTTCTGACAGTGTAGAGCAAGTTTCTTGTTATAACAAGATGTTTTTCACATTTTAATGAGATATTTTCACATTATTAAGACATGCAAACTCACATTATTACAAGAAACTTTTTCTTATTATAACACTATGCTGTTTATCTTGTTATAACTCGAAACATTTCACATTATAAGGAGATATTATGAGGCAATATCATCCACTGTGCTCAATAACAGCAGAATCTCACCAGGTCTCAACCCAAGCATGAAGTAGAACTTAATCAAATTGTGTAAATGAGACATATTCCTCAGTTTATCTGCTCTCCACACACCGTTTCCTCACTTAAATGTGAGTTTAGCATTACAGTCGAACAAAATACATTATCTTGGGATAACTTTTATAACATGAAACATTTAATGCTCTGACAATAATTTATCACGCAATATATAGTACAATAATATAACATGATATATACAGTAGTATATTGTTATATTTGTAGGTATGTAGGTATTTCACAGCGTGAAAATATCTTGATTCAACTATGAAAATCATCATAAAAACACATGATAAATGTTTCACATTATAACATAATACTGATCTGTTATGCCATTTATCTGAGTATGTGTATATACACACACAGTACTGTCAAACGTCTTAGGCACATGTAAAGAAATGCTGTAGACCAAAATGGCTTAAAATAATTAAATGAAATGAAATGTTTCAAAATTAAAAAAAATATATATTATAAACAGTAAGCAGGTCAGTCATAATAAATGAAAAAAGTCAATATTTGGTGTGAGACGACCCTTTGCTTAAAAAAAAAAGTCTCAGGTCCAGTAAGTGCAGTTTTATAAGGAAATGAGGTGTAGGTTTTACTGAGCATCTTATACAACCAGCCACAGTTCTTCTGGACACTTTGACTGTCACACTCGCGTCTTCATTTTGCACCAAAACCCAGCAGCCTTCATTATGCCTTCTTTTTTAATCCGAAAAGTGGGCTCATAGATAGATAGATAGATAGATAGATAGATAGATAGATAGATAGATAGATAGATAGATAGATAGATAGAAAGAATGGATTTATTGTCACTGCACAAATGTACAGCGAAATTTAGTTTATCATAGGAGAGCAAATGTAATATGCTGCTCAGATACAAACATTTTTTTTCTTTCTGTAACATTTAATTTTGTGCTGGAAAATGAATGTTTGGACTCTAAAATGTTTTTGTACTGACTCGATAATGTAGATGTCATAAAATAGAAATCTATAACAAAGGTTGTATGGGAAAAAAATAGGGTGCCTCAGACATTTGCATAGTAATTATATATATATATATATATATATATATATATATATATATATATATATATATATATATATATTAGTGCTGTCAAGCGATTAAAATATTTAATCGCGATTAATGTCGCGACTGTCATAGTTAACTCGCGATTAATCGCGATTTAATCGCACATTTTTGTCACATAAAAAACCATTGTAATTCTCTTATCAGCATAAAAAAGTGAATGGGCTTGCTTTGTACCAATGTTTTTTTTTTTTATTGCAAAGCATAACGCGTCTTGACACAGCCACTGCAAAGTGAAACCTAAGTCAAGCACCGGCGCGGGGCTAGCAAGAGAACCATGAGTGAAGTGATCTACTGCTTGAGTTAGTCTACAATTCTAATCAGAGAGATAGGTTACACAGTGATGGTAGGCTTGACATGCTTGATTATAATATAAAGTACACTATTATATTAACTTTAAGTTGTTCGTTGATAAATATTGCATTGAATCTGATCTTTACTGTTTCAGCTCACTTAACACATTTTGTACTTTTACACTTTCTGCCTGTTGATGCGTCGCGCTGTCCAATCAGAGGCGGCCAAATTTGCATATTACAGGAAGGATTTCTGGGATAGCATTGAGTTTACAGTTCAGAGGGATCTGGCTTCTTTAGACGCTGTCTTCTTAAAACTGAATAAATATTTAAAAAGAGCCAAATGAGCCAGTCTTTTGAACGGCTCTTTTCAAAGAACGGATCACAAAGATGCGGATCCCATCAAAGAGCCATAAATCCCATCTCTACTAGCGCGCCCTGCCCGCGCTGGTTCTTTGGGGGAGGAGGGCAGAGGACTCTGGCTGTGCGGGGCATGGCATTACAGTCTAGCTGCTATCGTTTTTCTAAGCAAAGTCTCTGTTCCAAGTTCCTGGCAGTTTCAAAAGCTTATGAAAAACCTACATCATGTCACAGAGCGTTAATCTCGCGATAAAAAAATTATCGCCGTTAAAATTGAGTCAAGTTAACGCGTTAATAACGCGACATTTTTGACAGCACTAATATAAGTGTATTTATAGGTTTTGATAGGCACAGTCTATTAATGCACAGTAACAAATAAACCTTAAATCTTGGAATGAATAATGTTGAAAATATGGATGCAGCAGGACTCCAGTGTTCTGAACTCTGTGTGCTTTTACTGGCGAATTAAGCAGGAAGATATTCAAGAGCTTTTAAAAGAGAGTTACATTACTTAAAGGGTTCATCGAAGTCACTGACTGAGTGAGACAAGCAGGAGAGAGGGAAAGTCCTGACAAGAGGCATGCCAAATGATAAATCCCTGTTTCAGAGCAGCACCTATAGAAGCTGTCAACTTATTTGTTGCCGATGTTTGTTCTGAAACCTCCACCAGTAACATATACAAGTGTAAGGAATAAAACATGACAGGGCATGTGCTTAGGAGAAAAATATCCCGAGTGGGTTTCCATTGGAGTTTTGCACACAATTGAAATAACATTTTAAAATGTTTTGTCAAAAAACAATTGAAAATGGTTTGTATTTCCATTAAGTGATGTTTGCATAACTGCATAATTGCATAACTTTAAGTTTTCTCTTATCGCAATAGCTATTACAGAGAGCTGTGGGGTTTTTTTTCTTTTTCAGAAAGGTAGTGTTTCAATTTCCTCTTCATGTCATGCATGAGACTTAAATGTGAAAAATGTGTTTCCATTTCAATTTTGCTTTATCAAATTGCCTGAAAAACCAACTCGTGTGAGCATAAAATGTTTTTGTGATTTCTTTTTCAAAATTCATGTTTCCATTACTTTTTTTTTTTTTTGCAAATTGTGCCTTAAGCAAGTTAATGGAAACAGTTACTGACAATGTTTTCCTATCCAAGAAGTGTTTTATTCCTCAAATACTGAAGCAATTTGCCAAAAAATAATAGTTTTCTAGTAATTAATACAACTGTTTTATTTATTTATTTGTTTATTTATTTTACTTTTTTAAATTGTTTTGTCTGTTCATTCTTACTGTAAAATATTGTGTAACATCTGTGAAACAATTTAGCTCCTGCTATCACTAAACCCTGTTCACACCTTGCATTAACATCTGTTTGGAGTGATCCAGTCACAAGTGGATGATTTATAAATGAATGGGAGATGAGACGAAAAAAAATCTACATTAAAACAAAAGATGATTTCATCTCTGCTGGTGTAACATCGCCTTTATTCAGCTGAGTGCTGGAGAACATTGCTGGTCAGCGTGACTTCCAATTAGTCTCATGACCATCATGTATGTTGTGGCGAGGGCAATGATGCAGTTAATTACATGGTCCTGTTCGTGATGCATTAAGACACTACTGCATTCACATTACAAATGTTATGTAGTATTATGCATTCCAGACCATCTCCGAAGGTGATTTAAGTGATCGGATCACAATGCAGCTCCAGGACAGCCTGGACCCTGTTCACACTTACAATCAGATCACACAGAGGGGACACCTTAAAGTGCATATCACGGGTAAATTCAGGAGCAAGATCAATGTAATTCTCCTATTTTATGTTAAACTTTGGTCTGTCACAGTTTGTATTTTGTGCAATCTTTTTACCTTGCGCAATACCAGAAAAATTCAGTTGAAATCAAGCCATTTGAGGCGAATTGGTCCGCCTCTGAAAAAACTTGGCATTTGAATTTCCCTGGAAACATTGATTTTCGTGACGTCACATGCGGGACGCCTCCCTCTGAATCCTCCGTCAGCGCTGGTTTGTTTATGAGAAAATGACCTGGTGGTTTTCTTCAAATTTCTTCAACGTTATGGCGTAATTATTAAAATGGTTAACAGATGTATCGTAAGAGGGTGTAGCAACACCAATCTTGATGGGATTAGTACTCATCATTTCCCAAAAGACCGGACAATGAGAGAGAAATGGGAGCGCTTGGTCTATACAGGCTGTGCACTGAAACCATGCAAAGCTCTCTCAGCCTGCTGGCGCTTCCGCAGGTAACGTCACGAATCTGGCTCCAGAGTCCCTTGGGATTTTTCCAGACGCGTTTTTTTATTTTTTATTTTTTCTGCTGTAGACAGATGGCCTTGTGCAAAATTACCCTTCTGGATGAACGTGTAAAGGGACATACTTTCATATAAAATAAAACACGAAATTGGTCCAGAATATGCACTTTAATGCCAGGTATGAACGGGGCCTTTAGGATTCAACAATTCACCAACACTACATTATAAGATGAATTACAACCTCTGTTTTAGCTGTTTGGTCTTAATAATCCACTTAGGTTTACTATGTTTTGATTTGACTGACAGGTACTTTATAGTAACTGTGGTTTTGCACTATTGTTACCTTTGACATACATACCTGAAGTATTAAATTATTCAAGCTTTGTCACATTGCAAAGCAAGTGTATATCGTTGTGCTATCTCATCCTACCTGTGTGTGACCTGCTTGTTCTGGAGTCCAGTCAAGGTGAACCACAGTCCTTGAGCCCCCAATTAACCTAATCCAATGGCCTAGGCCCTCTCAACCATCTATCACACTATTCCTGTTAGTGCTGCTTAATAAAATGATTAAATAATCATTTTCATCAGCTCTGCTTTTAATGAAACCATATATCCTCGTTAATCAGGATGTCAGAAGCTGTACTGCATGCTGGACAGGACTCACAGGAGGGAGAGCACAGCAGAGATGGCATGATGTTAAAAAAAAAAGTATGGGAAATTTGCACAACAGACCATGAAGAAATGCAAATGGTTAGGAATAAGTGTGGGGTGAGAAGAGGATTGAAAAAAGGAGGGGGAGTTGGTTTGTCTTTGATTGCTGCAAAGGCTGTCAAGCGTGACCTATTTAATGTCAGTCATACGTGCAGGGTGGCTGAGAGGAGGGTGGTGATGGAGGGTGATGGAGCTTGGGCTCATCTGTTCATCAATAATTTAGCTTACTCAGAACCTTACAGAGCCATCACAAAACTGGCACTAACCTTTTATTTGTTTGTACTGATCTAGGAAGCATATGAGTGTAGGAGGGGACTCTGGGTTAGATAGGCCTGCACAAAGGGGTTTGGTTGAGTAGGTTGGGAACACACACACACACAATACCAGGGCACTATCTGACCCTGGCTGGCTCTTCATCATCTTTGTGACTGGCAGGCAGTAATGCTTAATTGATGTCATGGAGGCTGTGCTGATCAAAGGCTTTCTATCCATCGGCTGTTGAATTGGGTTTCACTCTCTCCCAATGCTACACACGAGGTAAATGGAAAAGCAGTGCACATGTGGGGTGTGTGTGTGTGTGTGAATGTATGTAGCATGTGTGAATGTACAAGGGATATTTTCATTCTCCATCCATCCAAACACACGTCCTTTTTTTTTCTTCTTGGCAATTACCCCCTCCTTCTTACCCGCTTCCATTATGTACCACCCCACTCACCCATGTGGAGAGCTGCTGTGCTGACGAGCCTTGGCCTAGATTAGTGCCAATCTTATTTGTGCTCAATTTACCCTCCATCACACCACTGACATCAGTGCAATGGGCTCTTTAGTTTATTCACTATTGCGTGATTAGCTCTATGTGACAGCACCTTACAAACCATACAAACCATAAGCGCATTCTGTCAGGGCAAAGATCCAACATACATGTTTCACCTCAGGGTTACGATTGATAAATGAATCAGTTTGCAATGCTATAAAACTGACACTTTGTAATTTTTAATATGCATATATTCTAGCCACATTCACTGGATATGAGCAATCGCATACTCTGATTGGCTACTCTACTACTAGGATATCAGCTCATATACCGTGGGTAGAGAAAAACAAAATGGCAGGGCGCATTTAGTTAGATATATCACTTTATCAAGTATTTAAAAGAAACTAAAATCGCTAAATAAAAGAATATAGCACCCCCCCCCAAATATCTCCTGTTCCACACTCCAGCCCAGTCGGTGGCGGTAATGCACCTTTAAGTCGGTTTGCCAACTGCCAAAAAAGGCAGACTGTTTTACTGAATCAATCAAGGACAAAATAAAAACACTATTCAAACCCCCCCTCCCCAAGAAAAAGCAAGAAAATATGGAATAAAAGTATTTGATGGTATCTTTTTTTCAGTAATTATTTTAGCATTTTTCACAAATTGCTACTGTCATTTTGCCTGTTTGTTTACATTCTAAGCAGAAATAATTTTGTCTGACATTTTGTATAAAGCTGTTATTTACTGAATTTGCAAAAAATAAAAATGAAAAATGCTCTGTTTCTCAAAATCCAGTGAATGTGGATAGAATAAAACAGTTATTCCACTCAATTTTGTCCTGTAATCTCAGCGGTACGTGTCTCATCGGCGATCAGCACATATCCGATGCAATTTTGTGGAATAACTGTTAAATATATATAAATGTGGATGACATGGCGGTACATGGCATTTTATCCTGAGCTCTGGGTTCTCTGATTTTCTCATGTTCCACCAAAAACATACCAGTAGGTGGACTGGCCAGTCTAAATTGCCCCTGGTGGTGAATGTGTGTGTACAGTGGCGCTTGAAAGTTTGTGAACCCTTTAGAATTGTCTATATTTCTGCATGAATATGACCTAAAACATCATCAGATTTTCACACAAGTCCTAAAAGTAGATAAAGAGAACCAAGTTAAACAAATGAGACAAAAATATTATACTTGGTCATTTATTTATTGAGGAAAATGATCCAATATTACATATCTGTGAGTGGCAAAAGTATGTGAACCTTTGCTTTCAGTATCTGGTGTGACCCCCTTGTGCAGCAATAACTGCAACTAAACGTTTCCGGTAACTGTTGATCAGTCCTGCACACTGGCTTGGAGGAATTTTAGCCCATTCCTCCGTACAAAACAGCTTCAACTCTGGGATGTTGGTGGGTTTCCTCACATGAACTGCTCGCTTCAGGTCCTTCCACAACATTTCGATTGGATTAAGGTCAGGACTTTGACTTGGCCGTTCCAAAACATTAACTTTATTCTTCTTTAACCATTCTTTGGTAGAACGACTTGTGTGCTTAGGGTCATTGTGTTGCTGCATAACCTTTTCCAGCCTGATGAGCATCCAGAACGCTTTTTCTGAGGTCCTCAGAAATCTCCTTTGTTCGTGCCATGATACACTTCCACAAACGTGTTGTGAAGATCAGACTTTGATAGATCCCTGTTCTTTAAATAAAACAGGGTGCCCACTCACACCTGATTGCCATCCTATTGATTGAAATCACCTGACTCTAATTTCACCTTCAAATTAACTGCTAATCCTAGAGGTTCACATACTTTTGCCACTCACAGATATGTAATATTGGATCATTTTCCTCAATAAGAAATGACCAAGTATAATCTTTTTGTCTCATTTGTTTAACTGGGTTCTCTTTATCTACTTTTAGGACTTGTGTGAAAATCTGATGATGTTTTAGGTCAAATTTATGCAGAAATATGGAAAATTCTAAAGGGTTCACAAACTTTCAAGCACCACTGTACATGTTTTTCTGTGATAGACTGGCATCCATTTCCAGGTGTAATGCTGCCTCATATCCAGTGCTTGTATTTCTTATTTTTAATTATAAAACATCGTAGTCCCAGCAGGAATGCAAATCACATGATTTATATTAATGTGCTCATTCTAATACATTATTGTTTCTGTAGTAACAGGAACTTGTATGGTGGACGCACCACATGATCTAAGCGAATGAGTTTTTTTTTATTTTATTAAATATCCAGCTGTTAAGATGGTGAAGCTTTCTGTAAGGAGATGTTTATTTACAGTTTATAGGAGTATCCAGTGTCAGTGCTTTGTAATACTCAAAGGTAAAGCTGTAACTAAGTTTTCCACCATGGGAGGAGTTTTGCACTTTCTGGTTTCTCAGTCTGCTTCACAAATGTTTTATATCTAAAACTAAAAAAAAAAAAAAAAAAACAGATAAAAGTATGAGGTGTTGCTTAATAAAGAAAAAGATGCAATTGAAGGCAAATTGCTGTGGTTTAAGAGCATTAAAACATTTCAGGAAGCTATTTTAGGAAAAATAATCAGCTTTGGGCTGGTAACGACCCTCTTATGTGTGTTATCACCCTAGCTCATTGGTTGTACAGTACATTTGTCGTGTACATTTTGTGTTAATTGTATAAGAACACTACTGCAGCATAAGACTTTCTTTAGGTTGTTTTTTATTTGTATACTCTGTAGGCTGGATACAATGGAACAATATATACCTTTTATACAACAGTTAGTTCTGGTCCACTAATTAGATAGGTCAAATGCCGTTCCAAGAGCTGTAATGGGTGATAGTGATACTGAAGCTGTTACATCTTCATTAACATTTTCATCTCTGTTACAGCTTCAGTACTACTACCATCTGTTACAGCTCTGTTACAGCTTCAATATCATGTCTGTTACAGCTTCACTCACACTATCATGTCTGTTACAGCTTCACTATCATCTCTGTTACAGCTTCACTAACACTATCATCTCTGTTACAGCTTCACTAACACTATCGTCTCTGTTACAGCTTCACTAACACTATCATCTCTGTTACAGCTTCACTAACACTATCGTCTCTGTTACAGCTTCACTAACACTATCATCTCTGTTACAGCTTCACTAACACTATCATCTCTGTTACAGCTTCACTAACACTATCGTCTCTGTTACAGCTTCACTATCATGTCTGTTACAGCTTCACTAACACTATCATGTCTGTTACAGCTTCACTAACACTATCATCTGTTACAGCTTCACTAACACTATCATCTCTGTTACAGCTTCACTAACACTATCATCTCTGTTACAGCTTCACTAACACTATCATCTCTGTTACAGCTTCACTAACACTATCGTCTTTGTTACAGCTTCACTATCATGTCTGTTACAGCTTCACTAACACTATCATCTCTGTTACAGCTTCACTAACACTATCGTCTCTGTTACAGCTTCACTAACACTATCATGTCTGTTACAGCTTCAGTAACACTATCGTCTCTGTTACAGCTTCACCATCATGTCTCTTACAGCTTCAGTAACACTATCATGTCTGTTACAGCTTCAATAACAATATCGTCTCTGTTACAGCTTCACTATCATGTCTGTTACAGCTTCACTAACACTATCGTCTCTGTTACAGCTTCACTAACACTATCATGTCTGTTACAGCTTCAGTAACACTATCGTCTCTGTTACAGCTTCAGTAACACTATCGTCTCTGTTACAGCTTCACTATCATGTCTGTTACAGCTTCACTAACACTATCATGTCTGTGACAGCTTCACTAACACTATCATCTCTGTTACAGCTTCACTAACACTATCGTCTCTGTTACAGCTTCACTAACACTATCATGTCTGTGACAGCTTCACTAACACTATCATGTCTGTTACAGCTTCAGTAACACTATTGTCTCTGTTACAGCTTCACCATCATGTCTGTTACAGCTTCAGTAACACTATCATGTCTGTTACAGCTTCAGTAACAATATCGTCTCTGTACAGCTTCACTATCATGTCTGTTACAGCTTCACTAACACTATCGTCTCTGTTACAGCTTCACTAACACTATCATGTCTGTTACAGCTTCAGTAACACTATCGTCTCTGTTACAGCTTCACTATCATGTCTGTTACAGCTTCACTAATACTATCATGTCTGTGACAGCTTCACTAACACTATCATCTCTGTTACAGCTTCACTAACACTATCATCTCTGTTAGAACTTCACTAACACTATCATGTCTGTTACAGCTTCAGTAACACTATCGTCTCTGTTACAGCTTCACTATCATGTCTGTTACAGCTTCACTCACACTATCATGTCTGTTACAGCTTCACTAACACTATCATCTCTGTTACAGCTTCACTAACACTATCATCTCTGTTACAGCTTCACTAACACTATCATCTCTGTTACAGCTTCACTAACACTATCGTCTCTGTTACAGTTCTGTTGCAGCTTCACTAACACCATCAACTCCTATATTTCCCATAACAGTACTGGGATGTTTCACAGTGTGCATCATTCTGCACATCTGTGTCCTCCATGTATAATTCAACTGACTAATCCAAAATGGTTCCTGCAATTGTGTTAGTGACATCATCAGCAGACATGGCAAATGATACTTTTGACTTAAAATAGGAAAACCCATCAAATAAAGATATAAAGGAAGAAGGGATGGATGCAGTTGTAAAGGAAACACCTATAACTGGAATGTGAGTTAGCTAGCCAACTAAGAAGAAGAAGAAGAAGAAGAACTTTTTCATCACATGCTTGTGAAATTCCTCTCTGCATTTAACCCATCTGAAGCAGTGAACGCACACATGAGCAATGAGCACACACACATACCCAGAGCAGTGGGCAGCCATGCTAACAGCACCCGGGGAGCAGTCGGGAGTTAGGTGCCTCGCTCAAAGGCACCTCAGCTCAAGGCCGTCCCATTAACCTAACCGCATGTCTTTGAACTAGCCAATATGGTATAAACTGAGTGTGGCTTCTTTAGGATGTTTCCACTTGTGGAGCAAAAATAGACAAAACATTTGGCCATATTGAGTCCAAAATGTCACTTACTCAATATTAATTTCTTTTCATGGAAATGTTGTTTAAAAGCAATATCACACTGGAGATCATGGACTTGCACTGCAGTGCAAAAGCACTCCCTCTTGTATGATATTGCATAAATAACAACATATACATACAGTATAAGTTGCTTTTGGACCAGAGGAACATTTTCATAGTTCTTAGAACTGTTGGAGGAATTTTTGCCCTTTTGTGTGTGTCCGTACTGCAAGAACTGGACCGCAAGTTGGCCTAGTGGTTAATGTGTCTGCCTGTTGACGGGGAGATCATGAGTTCTACTAGTGGTTGGGTCATACCAAAGACCATCATAAAAATGGTACCTACTACCATCTGGCAAGGCATGCTGCAATACAGATGCAAGTGGGGAAGTCAACCCCCCCCCACTGTAACCCTAGTTGTATAGGCGAGAGGCCAAGGGCTATGGAAACGGAGATCAGCACTGCACCCGTACACCTTAAAGAGCTGGTTAGTACTGGGAAAGGAGATTGCCTGGGAAGACCTGATTCTGGCATGACATGGACTTTGACTGCAGGAACTGAGCATGATTATAGTTTTTAGAATGCCATTTTGATTTAATTTTTTAGCTCCTACTTCGGGGTAGGTACTCTCCCAGCACAAGAGGAACCATGAGTGATTTTTAAGTGTGCACTGATTGGTCGAACACTGGCAACCCCCATTTTTAAAAATCCGTGTAAAATGTTAGCCGTGGAAGCAACAGTTCTGTGGTTGGTTTCCCAAAAACCTCTTAACACGAAGACCATCTTAAAGCAGATACACGGAGCCTTTATTTTTAAATAAATTTCTGAGTGGATAGTATCTCCATCCTTGACTCTTGTATGCTGTATAAATGGGAATAAAAAAATATATATTTTTGAGAGTTAAAATCGACCGCAAAGTTGGCATTCGAGCTGCCCCGCTGAGCCAGCCAGCCCTGAGTGCGTGACGTCACAGCAGGAACCGGTTTTAAGGCTGAGGCCTTTTACAGCTATAGACCAAAGTCATATAAATAAAAATTTATGGTGAAAGAAAGAAATAGCGTTACCGACTTGCTCAACTAAGACTGATTTGACTTCATTGAATGTGGGTTGACTCTCATTAAAACAGGATAGGTGTTATAACTTATGCAACATACATGTACATGCATGCATTTTCACTGATAAAACGTAAAAGGCTAATTAAATAATCAGATGAACTGAGACAATCACATTCTGGAGCAAATTAAATAATCTTATACTGGTAACTTAAATACACAATGCAAGTTACATGTATTAATCTAAATGCAGGTAAACAACGAGTGATTTTGTTGTTTTGTATCCAAATGAGAGTCGGAGCTTACCCGTCTGCGTTCTCGCTTTTTGAAGGCCGATCTTGTGGCCAATTATTTTGAAAGAATCTGACTTTCAGTTGTTTGTTCAGTTCTCCGTTCATTCGCTTCTTCCGCGTAAGAGCGAGATGGCAGCGATATCCAGTTCAGAAATAAGACGGTTGGTCCACTCATTCACTGTTTTCTTCACAGTGTGTACTCCGCCATTACTGCTCGGCTCAGGCAATTACTAAAACCTGGGATGGAACGGGATGTCACCAGTTTTAGCAACAACCGCAGGGAGGTCACTGCCCGAGCGATATGTCCCGTTCCGTCCTGTCCCATTCTGTCCTGGGTTTTAGCAACAACCCTCAGCTCACTCTGGGAGGACTGGTGCAACTGAACTCACTTTCCTTTAAAAAAAATAATAAATAAAATAAATACTTTCCTTTTTTTGTAGTTTTCTTTTTCTTTAATTGTTGGTACTGCACCCTCTTTCAATATAGGCTTATAGCCAACGCTCCTCAACAGATCAGAGGTCTTGTATGAGTCTTCAGTAAAATGTGCAGAGCAGAGGAGAGACCACTTCAGAGGCGTCCAATGTGCCTGTGAACTTCTCGCAAAAAGCATCCAAATCTTTGCAGTTTGAACATTCTTGGGCCATGAATGCAACATAAATCCACCTTCTGTCATGTTGCTGCACCCGCCAGCAACACATCTACGTGGCATGGCGATAAATTAGCTCAAAATGGAGGATCGGAGTTGCAGTCAGCTCTGTGCTTTAGTATAGTGGAAATGGCGATGAGACCGATAGACTCCCTGCTGTGACGTTATGGATGTCAAGGTCATTCACTCAGACTGCTACCTATATAAATCACTTTAATTGTAAAAATTACTATATTAGATTTATTGTTAACGCTTAAAACTATTCCTGTGCCATTCTTGAGGTCTCAAGGTGTTTATAAACGAAAGTGAGGCCATGGTTCTGCGTATATGCTTCAACTCGGAGAGAGAGAGTATGCATTGCGCTGCTCACAGTACCATTTAACAATACTTTTAGGAAACTCAGCACTGAACATTAGTGTTTAAAAAAATAAATAAATCTGGTCAAATGGACTGACAGTGAAGTCCAGGCTTTGAGTGTATATAGTACTGTATGTGATGGAGGAAATACAATGTGATTTTGACATGTCTATGTGAAACATAAAGCTCTTCACTAGCATTTTCTGCTAACATCACGCAAGCAAGCCAGCTTACATCACTTCAGCGTTCCTACTGGTGGTGCAAATGCAAACAGAAAAAAGCCTTTGAAGGTATGTAGGTCTTGTGGGAGCTTCCCAGTGGGTATTTCCTCTCAATAAGTCCTGAGAGCTGTTCGGGTCAAAAGCAGCTATTGTTGTTTTATTCATTACTTAGTATGTTCTATGTCAATGTCAGGAAGTGGTCATCCACTAATAAAAAAGGGTAGCATTAATTCTAAGTTTGACCTAGATTTTGGGGTTTCCAGTTTAACCATATCTGCAGATGTCCCAGAAACACAAAACCGTATTAACCTGCTTCATGAATTACCAGAGCTTCATCCAAATTCAAGCATTTTTATCAAAAGAAAGAAAGACATTCTCTATTATAGTACACACACTCATCTCCTCCTCAAAGTGTCCCTTAAGGGTTGATGTTCTACTGCAGATGGAGCTGCAGCAGGACAGATGAGAGTTGTGACTGCTGCCTGCTAGTGTGGGTGTGTAGGTGGGGGGTTCCTGTAGGCAATAGGAGGTGGCCACCAACAGCCTGGAGCTGTTAACTCCTCGGAGACAGCTAGCCTGAGGAGGAGCAGGAGGAGGAGGGAAAGGAAAGGAGGAAGAGCAGAGAGGTGAAAGAGCCAGGTGGCATGGTGACACATTGGATGCAGCCATAATGAAAGGCATTGTGCTCTTTTCTATACAGTGTCCTGGAGAGAGGGTCGCCTAATGTTTTATTCAGAGCATGGGTTTTGTGTGTAAAAGTGTGAGTGTGTGACTCTCCATTCAAACCCCAGAGGGTGATTTAATAACCCTTATTTCAGCAATGGGAGCAAATATGTGGAGGCTTCAGCTTGTATAGACATGGCCTGCATGAAGTGAATTAATTTCCAGGCCCTCATTCATGGCACTAAATGAAAGTGTGCATTGATGTAGATTGCCAATTACTACAACCTTTTATCTGTTGATCAGATATGTCTAACCAAAAGACAATGTGGTGGAAGACTCTGAGTAACCTGGCACCCTTTGGTGCTAAACAGAGATGCACAGCCAGTTCAATTTGAGTCAGTCTGGCACCTTTAGGGCTGATGATTTATCCAGCTCTCCTGTGTGATGAGCAAGGTTAAGTCTCGGCAAGCCTGAGAATTAATTACACATTCCAAAAAACAGGTCAATTATCCCCAACACTTATTTGTCCTCTGTATGAATCTTTTCAAGGGTGTGTGTGTGTGTGTGTGTGTGTGTGTGTGTGTGTGTGTGTGTGTGTGTGTGTGTGTAAAAACTAGCAAGGCCAGCCAGTCCATTAGGCTGTACATTGCTATTACTCCCATGTTGCTAAAATGTTCACAGTGCAGAGAAACAGTGTTAAAGTGGAATAACTGAACAAGCTAGCACCTTCTAAATGTTTAAAAAGATTAACATGGATTTTCTGCACGTTAATCTTGGCTTTAGTTAGCTCCAGAAAGCTAAATGAGCTATCTAACTAGGTGTTTGATAACATGCTAATGTGCTTGAAAGTGTGCTTTATTACCTTTGTTAACTTTGTTGGAAGAGGTTTTCGCCTCCGTTTGTTTGTTTGTTTGTTTGTTTGTTTGTTTGTTTGTTTGTTTGTTCCCAATGTAACTCACAAAGTAATGAACAGAATTGGATGAAATTTTGAGAAAAGGTGGGCCATGGGCCAAGGAACAATTGATTAGATTCTGATGCAAATCCAGATATGTATGTGCATCCAGGATTTTTGTTGTCTGTTCCTAATGTAACTCAAAAAGTAGTGAACGGATTTTGATGAAGCCCTGCGATGATCTGGCAACTTGTCTAGGGTGTATCCTGCCTCTTGCCCATAGTCAGCTGGGATGGGCTCCAGCTTGCCTATGATCCTGCAGAGGATAAGCAGTTATGGATAATGGATGGATGGATTTTGATGAAATTTGGTGTACACCTTTAGTACTGTCCTAGGCTCAAGCGATTTGATTTTGATTAATATGTGGCTTGTCAGAGGTATACACTCTACCTAGTGCCCTTCAAGTTTTATACTGAGACCTTCAAAATGCAATGATTGAATTTATCTTATTATACAGTACCTACTTATATGATTGCGTATTTCATTAAGTTGCAGGTTTTTATTTCCTTTTTTTTTGCAAACATTACAGTGTGATGCTGTTCAAGTAAGCTAACACTAGCAAAGGGTGGAAGTCATGCCCTAATGGCTAGAGAAGCAGCTTTGGGATCAAAAGGTTGCTGGTTTGATTCCCTAGACCAGTAGGAATGGCCAAAGTGCGCTTGAGCAAGGCACTTAACTCCCAGGCTGCTCTGGGTATGTTCTATGTCTCTC
This sequence comes from Neoarius graeffei, assembly GCF_027579695.1. Taxonomy (NCBI): domain Eukaryota; kingdom Metazoa; phylum Chordata; class Actinopteri; order Siluriformes; family Ariidae; genus Neoarius; species Neoarius graeffei. The sequence continues at coordinate 84,274,408 of NC_083573.1, forward strand.
TGGATAAGAGTGTCTACTAAATGCTTGTAATGTAATGCTAGCTAATCAAGCATGGTTTCACAAGTGATAGCATGATGTATGCAATGTACATTAACAAAGTTGGCAGTTTCGCCCATTTAATAAAGGTGTTGATTAAATTTCTGTATGAGTCTCAGGAACAAGGCAAACAGCAGGTTTATTAATGAGCTCATTCTAATACATTATTATTTCTATAGTAAAAACCTATGCAAAGGCAGCGTCCAAATTCTCAGTATGTACTAACGTACCTACTAGCTGACCATAACTGTAGTACATTCTAGAGTATGTGAGTGAGTAATAAGGACACAATACAGACATGCTCTGCCACCATCTTGCTTGTCCTCTGACCCAGATGTTCACAGATGATGTATACCCATGTATACCATGAAAGTAAAAAAATATATATTTATCCAACAGCAGAAATTTTTTAAACAATTCCTAATACGTTTGCACATCGCTGCAACAACCGACTTCACTTTGGACAGCCATCTTCTTTCTATGTTTCTCCTGGGGAATTCTTCTTCTTTAATTATCCGGAGGCTCCAACTGAATTATCATATTGCATAGTGTAGCATAGTGTGGTACACTGATAAAAATAAAGTACCAGATCTACTTAAAAAAATTGAGGCAACTTTTTGCATAATTTATTTATGTAGATCACACCAGATTATTCTTTGTATAAACTACTCATTTGTTTTCGTACATGAAAAAAAAATTATCCAAGTAATATGAACTTAATTTTGTTATTTAGATTCAACAAACTTAGTCTGTGTATCTCATCTCATCTCATTATCTCTAGCCGCTTTATCCTGTTCTACAGGGTCGCAGGCAAGCTGGAGCCTATCCCAGCTGACTACGGGCGAAAGGCGGGGTACACCCTGGACAAGTCGCCAGGTCATCACAGGGCTGACACATAGACACAGACAACCATTCACACTCACATTCACACCTACGGTCAATTTAGAGTCACCAGTTAACCTAACCTGCATGTCTTTGGACTGTGGGGGAAACCGGAGCACCCGGAGGAAACCCACGCGGACACAGGGAGAACATGCAAACTCCACACAGAAAGGCCCTCACCGGCCACAGGGCTCGAACCCAGACCTTCTTGCTGTGAGGTGACAGTACTAACCACTACACCACCGTGCCACCCTAGTCTGTGTATGAATTACTTAATTTTTTTATGTTATAAATCAAATTTGCAAGTAAAACCAACTTGGTTTTATTATGTAGATCAAACAAAACTATATTTTGTTTAAAAAAACTTAAATTTTTTTAACATAGTTAATGGCGTTTGCATGTAAGATCAACTTTATTTTATTATGTACATTAAACATAATATTAAAAATATGAATTACTTTTTTATATTTAAAATAAAATCTGCAAGTTAACTGGTAGGGGCGGCACGGTGGTGTAGTGGTTAGCGCTGTCGCCTCACAGCAAGAAGGTCTGGGTTCGAGCCCCTTGGCTGACGAGGGCCTTTCTGTGCTGAGTTTGCATGCTGTCCGTGTGGGTTTCCTCCGGGTGCTCTGGTTTCCCTCACAGTCCAAAGACATGCAGGTTAGGTTAACTGGTGACTCTAAATTGAGCGTAGGTGTGAATGTGAGTGTGAATGGTTGTCTGTGTCTATGTGTCAGCCCTGTGATGACCTGGCAACTTGTCCAGGGTGTACCCCGCCTTTTGCCCGTAGTCAGCTGGGATAGGCTCCAGCTCGCCTGCAACCCTGTAGAACAGGATAAAGCGGCTAGAGATAATGAGATGAAAAGTTAACTGGTTTTTATTGGAGATACAGCTTAATTAGTTATATCAAGAACTTTCCTTACATATATGTGGGATATAATTATTCAAACATGCTAGAGTTATTTTTAACTTACTATTTACATGTGCATTCCCATGCCAATAGCAATACCAGTGGATAAGCACAAAGCCATTACCTGGCGTTCCTGGGGCTGTGGATATTACAGCATAAAAGTAAAAGTGTGTGTGTGGGGGGGGGGGAATATTGTCAAAGAGTCTTACTTTATGATGCACCACATCTTGCTTTATTATTTAGAAAAAATATGACAAAAACTGGCTTGGATACAAAATATGAGCGACCACTTCAAAGTTAAATTTAACTGAAACAACAACAATAAATACAATTTTTTAAAAAATATCTTAAGGGCAGGGGCAGCACAGTGGTGTAGTGGTTAGCGCTGTTGCCTCACAGCAAGAAGGTCCAGGTTCGAGCCCTGTGGCTGGTGAGGGCCTTTCTGTGCAGAGTTTGCATGTTCTCCCCGTGACCACATGGGTTTCCTCCGGGTGCTCCGGTTTCCCCCACAGTCCAAAGACATGCAGGTTAGGTTAACTGGTGACTCTAAATTGAGCGTAGGTGTGAATGTGAGTGTGAATGGTTGTCTGTGTCTATGTGTCAGCCCTGTGATGACCTGGCGACTTGTCCAGGGTGTACCCCGCCTCTCGCCCATAGTCAGCTGGGATAGGCTCCAGCTTGCCTGTGACCCTGCAGAACAGGATAAAGCGGCTAGAGATAATGAGATGAGATGAGATCTTAACGGCATAGCCCAGCCAAAAATCAAACTTTATCAGCTGTTTCCTTCCTCTGATGGAACCGAATTAACAGGACCTTTTCCGAACACTTAACTTGTGCAATGTCCAATGCGTAAATGCACTTGGAGCCTGAAACAAAAACAGGCTCACTAACAAGAACCACATAAACTGTAGGTGAAAACATTTGTTTGAGCTGACCAATATCAAACAGTGCAAAAAACTGATGGGAATTCACACAAAACAATGTTGGAAGAGTTAACAACAGCATCTAAAAGTTACAGTATCAAGTCTAACCTGAGAAAGTGCAGTATAAAACCAGAAACTGCCAGGCTTTACAGGGAGCTCCCTCAAAATCTCTCCCTTCAATGATGTATGTGTGTCTTTTAGGCATGAAGACTGACCTTTAGATCATGTACCTTTGGGGACACTTTTTTGTGCCCATCTTCCTGCTCCAGAAAGATCTTCTGAAAGACCTCAAAGGTGTATTTCAGTTTCTTAGGGTAGCATAGATCCAGGGCATGGACGAGACCCACGAGGTACGCACAAGCATGTGCCACATCAGGGATACCAGAAAGGACCTCTGCTCCCTCCATGGCTATTCCAGCCTGCTTTTGGTTTTCATTCCAAGCTTTGCTGGCCACAAAGATGTTGAGGACTAATGCAGTAAGGGCCTCCTGGACAGCAGCAGCAGCATCGTCATGAATCTGTGAACTATACAGTGGTGCTTGAAAATTTCTGAATCCTTTAGAATTTTCTATATTTCTGCATAAATATGACCTAAAACATCAGATTTTCACACAAGTCCTAAAAGTAGATAAAGAGAACCCAGATAAACAAATGAGACAAAATATTATACTTGGTCATTTATTTATTGAGGAAAATGATCCAATATTACATATCTGTGAGTGGCAAAAGTATGTGAACCTTTGCTTTCAGTATCTGGTGTGACCCCCTTGTGCAGAAATAACTGCAACTAAACATTTCCAGTAACTGTTGATCAGTCCTGTACACCGTCTTGGAGGAACTTTAGCCCATTCCTCCGTACAGAACAGCTTCAGCTCTGGGATGTTGGTGGGTTTCCTCACATGAACTGCTCGCTTCAGGTCCTTCCACAACATTTCGATTGGATTAAGGTCAGAACTTTGACTTGGCCATTCCAAAACATTAACTTTATTCTTCTTTAACCATTCTTTGGTAGAATGACTTGTGTGCTTAGGGTCGTTGTCTTGCTGCATGACCCACCTTCTCTTGAGATTCAGTTCATGGACAGATGTCCTGACATTTTCCTTTACAATTCGCTGGTATAATTCAGAACTCATTGTTCCATCAATGATGGCAAGCCATCCTGGCCCAGATGCAGCAAAACAGGCCCAAACCATGATACTACCACCACCATGTTTCACAGATGGGATAAGGTTCTTATGCAGAAATGCAGTGTTTTCCTTTCTCCAAACATAACGCTTCTCATTTAAACCAAAAAGTTCCATTTTGGTCTCATTCATCCACAAAACATTTTTCCAATAGCCTTCTGGCTTGTCCACATGATCTTTAGCAAACTGCAGACGAGCAGCAGTGTTCTTTTTGGAGAGCAGTGGCTTTCTCCTTGCAACCCTGCCATGCACACCATTGTTGTTCAGTGTTCTCCTGATGGTGGACTCATGAATATTCACATTAGCCAACGTGAGAGAGGCCTTCAGTTGCTTAGAAGTTACCCTGGGGTCCTTTGTGACCTCGCTGACTATTATACGCCTTGCTCGTGGAGTGATCTTTGTTGGTCGACCACTCCTGGGGAGGGTAACAATGGTCTTGAATTTCCTCCATTTGTACACAATCTGTCTGACTGTGGATTGGTAGAGTCCAAACTCTTTAAAAACGGTTTTGTAGCCTTTTCCAGCCTGATGAGCATCAACAACGCTTTTTCTGAGGTCCTCAGAAATCTCCTTTGTTCATGCCATGATACACTTCCACAAACATGTGTTGTGAAAATCAGACTTTGATAGATCCCTGTTCTTTAAATAAAACAGGGTGCCCACTCACACCTGATTGTCATCCTATTGATTGAAAACACCTGACTCTAATTTCACCTTCAAATTAACTGCTGATCCTAGAGGTTCACATACTTTTGCCACTCACAGATATGTAATATTGGATCATTTTCCTCAATAAATAAATGGCCAAGTATAATATTTTTGTCTCATGTATTTAACTGGGTTCTCATCATCTACTTTTAGGACTTGTGTGAAAATCTGATGATGTTTTAAGTCATATTTATGCAGAAATATAGAAAATTCTTAAGGGTTCATAAACTTTCAAGCACCACTGTACCACAGATAATCACACCTACATCTTTCATACAAATGTTTCATTTCACACAAAATTTGTACTTGTCTAAACAGCCAGGTGATGACTATCATATTGGCGAAAAAACAATCATACATTCCTGCTTAATCTACAACTTGTATTTTCCCAACAGTTATGTGTAGTTGTGTTTGTTTTTTTTTTACTGTTTTCTGTGCTAACCATACAATATTGCATTGAGGAATATCTCCAGTGTAGTCCCCTGGCTTGGTAATGTGTAAACAATTTTCTGTGACGCAAATTTAAAAGAAAACTGCACTTTTTAGGGAATTTAGCCTATTCATCCACAATCCCTTTGTAAGACAAGAACACAGATGTCTTTCCCTGAAGAGTCTGAAGAATCTCAGCAAAATTTGTCCTTGACTTATTTCCAGCAGTTTTATACAAGACCCTACTGTATTGTTTATTTATGAATTTTCATAATGTGTAATTGCTTATGTGTAGTTTAGAACCTTAAGACAGGATATCATAACCATTGTCACCTATCGTAGAAGGCAATATCTAATAATGGCAGAGATACATCCTATTTACCTTGTAGTCACTGATTAGATCCTCTATCTTTTCTGCAAGATAGAGAATTAGGCCTTTAATCACAGCTTCTCTTCTCAATTCAATGCTGTTGTCCTACAAAAATATGACATAATGCTACACTACTGTTCAAAAGTTTGGGGTCACCCAGACAATTTTGTGTTTTCCATGAAAAGTCACACTTTTATTTACCTCCATAAGTTGTAAAATGAATAGAAAATATAGTCAAGACATTTTTGACATTTTGAGCATTTAATCGACCCCACAAATGTGATGCTCCAGAAACTCAATCTGCTCAAAGGAAGGTCAGTTTTATAGCTTCTCTAAAGAGCTCAACTGTTTTCAGCTGTGCTAACATGATTGTACAAGGGTTTTCTAATCATCCATTAGCCTTCTGAGGCAATGAGCAAACACATTGTACCATTAGAACACTGGAGTGAGAGTTGCTGGAAATGGGCCTCTATACACCTATGGAGATATTGCACCAAAAACCAGACATTTGCAGCTAGAATAGTCATTTACCACATTAGCAATGTATAGAGTGCATTTCTGATTAGTTTAAAGTGATCTTCATTGAAAAGAACAGTGCTTTTCTTTCAAAAATAAGGACATTTCAAAGTGACCCCAAACTTTTGAACGGTAGTGTATGTATAGGTATAGAGATAAAAAAAAAAAGCAACAACATAAAAGCTACAACATAAACTGACATCTAAATAAATATACATGCCTCATGTGACACGTTGAGGGTTGCATCAAGTTTCTTCCCAACAACTCCTCCCTTCTTCCTGTACAGGCTCAGCAGTTTAGGCGAGTAGTGGTCCAATTTTCCAAGGAATGTGGACTGTAATGGCTTGAGTGTGATCCTCCGAAATTCCTCCTCAATCTAAGAAGAAAGATCAAGAAGGAGATAGAAAAAAAATGTCAAAATGAATAACTGCCAATAAAAGAAACCAACACCGGGGCCGATATGTTTTTGTTAAAATATCATTCACAACCCAATTTAAACAACATTTCATTCCAAAAAGAAAAGTTACTTTTATGGCTGCTAGGTTTTTTTTTCCAGTGTAACAATAAGAGATATCCAAAATTCCCTCATTAAAAAACTATGACACAAATATATCCATCCATCCATCCATCCATCCATCCATTATCTGTAGCCACTTATCCTGTTCTACAGGGTCGCAGGCAAGCTGGAGCCTATCCCAGCTAACTACGGGCGAAAGGCGGGGTACACCCTGGACAAGTCGCCAGGTCATCACAGGGCTGACACATAGACACAGACAACCATTCACACTCACATTCACACCTACGCTCAATTTAGAGTCACCAGTTAACCTAACCTGCATGTCTTTGGACTGTGGGGGAAACCGGAGCATCCGGAGGAAACCCATGCGGACACGGGGAGAACATGCAAACTCCACACAGAAAGGTTCTTGTCTGCCGCTGGGCTTGAACCCAGGACCTTCTTGCTGTGAGGTGACCGTGCTAACCACTACACCACCGTGCCGCCCACAAATATATCAACAAAATAAAACAAGATTTGTGCCTTTATCCAATATTAACTTTTTTTTCTCTGAACGTATGTAAATTAGCACATTTAAATAAGACAATGCCCTGTTAGCATATTTTAAGTCATTTTCAGAAAACTTGTCATACAAATAAAAATGTTGTCATTGATTTTGTGGTGATATCATGAAGCTAACACTGTTAGCTTCATTATATTACCAAAAGCCTGCTCACCTGTAAGGTTGTTGATAATATTAATTGTTGATGATATTATTCAATTTGCAGTTTCGTTAGCCAGTTCCAATTTTTGTGGATTCAGATTTTTTTTCATTGGAGCTGTAATTAACAGCAAACACAAAAGGTGATTTTAAATTATTTGGTTTTTTTTTTCATTCTAATGCCGCTTTTCCACTACAAACGCGGCTGAGCCGTGCCGTGCCGAGTCGAGCTGAGTCGAGCTGAGTGGGGCTGTTGGAGTTGCATTTCGACTACAACCGCGCTGAACCGTGCTGGCTGGAAGTGGGTGGACACATTGGGTGGAGTTAGCGAAAGTGGGTGGACGTCACGTGATGTCGTTAAGCAGCGCAAACAGTGACATCAGTGACAGTGGCGGAACAAGTCAGAGCCGGGCCGGGGGCGGGGCAAATGACCGGGCCCTTTATTAAAGCTTATCATAACATCATTTTAGGCTACAAAATGTCCGCAACTGCGGTGTTTACCAATTTCAACACTACCGGGTGCAACTATGTTATTTAGTACATCAAGTCCTTCAAACGAACATGTAACTCAGAAACAAAAAACATTAGGATACTGTACATGGCTCATAATAAAACATCAATAGCCTATACTGCGCACATTATTTGAAGGGCATACGAATGAGCGCTCAGAGGTTGCAACGGTGACAGGAAGAGTCAGAAATAAAAGGAGGGCGGTGCAAACCTCACTGAATGCACTGTGTTTACCAATTTCAACACTACGGGGTGCAACTATGTTATTTTGTACATTAAGTCCTTCAAACGAACATGTAACTCAGAAACAAAAAAACATTAGGCGACATACTGTACATGGCTCATAATAAAACATCAATAGCCTACTGCGCGCATTATTTGAAGGGCATACGACGAGCCTTGCGCTCCGCGAACTCGTCCACGATGCTCTGTATGTCACTGATTCAGTGAGCTTTTAAGCGGTAGTCTCACGACCCGGATAGTAAACAATAAACATGGAGGACATGGAGTCGTTAGTGTTGCTGGTCTTGGTGCTGTGGCTTGTTGTCACCGACAACGCCAACAGATACTGGCAAGAGCGTATAGATGAGGCGAGGCGCATAAGGCTTCAGAAATTCTCGTAATTCATAATTATTCTCCTTCCGGGTTTGCGGTGTTTACAGATCCCAGCGCGCTCGCGGGGCGTGTGTGGGCATGTGAGGACACGCCTCCTCACCAATCAGTGCACAGGGGAGTGTCTGCTCACGCCCCCAACCTCAGTCGGCACGGTTTGGCTCGCTTCAGCCCCACTCCAAAACGGTGCGAGTTTTGGGGGCTAAGCAGGGCTGAAACGAGCTGAGTCGTGCTGGTTTTTGGTAGTCGAAACGCGAGCCGTGTCGGGCTGAAGTGAGCTGAAGCGAGCTGAAGTGAGCTGAAAAAGGGTAGTGGAAAAGGGCCATAAGACACTATTAAAGAACTACTTATCTAAAAAAAATTGCACAATGTTACATGACTAATCTCTCATTCTCACTCAGAAAAATCTCCTCCTGAAAATGTTGACTTTCAAACCCTTTATTTCCTCTGTCATCCTGAATTCTATATAAATAATGTTGGAAATGTCTTGTAAAAAAAAATAGGCTGTTCCTTCATCTATGAAAATAATGCATAGCTGAATTTACTGCATTATGTTCACATTGTTGAAAGATTTAAACTGTATTATTTACACTTTTTTATCTCTGGATGTTGTAATTCAGAAATATCTAAGTTTACATCGGCACTCAATTACAATTACACAACAATAACTAGCCTACAATTAGAGACTCAGTGCGTTTACATGCACATAGAGAAAATCGAATTTCTGCCGTTGCTCGACTGAAATCGAAGTTCTAAATGCCATGGAAACAGCTTAGCTCGGCTGAAATTGAACCGAACTTGATTTCTCGTAATCCAGCTACACGACCTAGATTATGCGATTGTAGCCGAGCTACTTAGTGCATGTAAACCCTATCGAGCTACGTAGTCGAGCTACTTACTTCAGCACTGCCCCTTCCGGAAGTGACGAGTGACGAGACCACAAGCGGGAAACACAACAGCCTCAGTCGGCATGACAACAGTAGTAGCGAGCAGCAGAAGAGGTCAGGAGGAACAAACAAAGAAGAGAAAATGGCGAGCAGAAACGTGCACTTCTGGAGCAATGAGGAGACAGAGTTCATGCTCATTCAGCTTAAGGAGTTGAATATATTAAAATTCATGAACGGGAGAAAAACGCGCAATGGAGAACACGGAACTGATAACTTTGTTTACACTCTTGAATAGCTCTTCTTCATGACGACAACCGGAAGTGTACCAACATGATGGGGCGTGTAGCGCCACCTGTGGCTCGGGTGCACAATGTACCTCACACAATAGCTCGATTTCCTTGTGTGCATGTCGGATTGGATTTCTCTGGCACCCATGCTGGGACCCTTTGCTCGATTATCGACAGCAGCTCGATTTGGATGTGCATGTAAACGTACTGACTATTTCATAATTTTTCTGTTGCTGATGTCTCTTACCTTTCCTTTTCTGCTTTGAATGGTAGGTCTATTTGCAGCTGCAATGAGTTTTTAATCTTGTTCTTTATCCAATTTTTATCATATGATTATGTACTTCCTGAAGAATGACATGTCTCATGTCAGGTCGAACTTTTTATCCACATAATCATATGCTTAAGTTTTATTTTAGTGTCTCACTGTAGTCAAGGTTTACTTCGGAAACATCAATTGAATAATACTTTACCATGCTGTATTCCCCCAGCCTCAGGGAGCCAAGGAGAGAAAGCTGAAACTACAGTAGAGGTTGCACCCATATATGTACAGCAAAATAAAAATGGGACATTTGATTTTAATCCTGCCGCAATTCGTTATAACTCCATGTTGTCAGTTAAGTAAAGAAGCTGTGTGGATGGCATTAAACTTGTGTTTTACATTTGCACAGCATCAGCTATAATTGTGAGGACCATCCCAGACATTCAACAGTAACGGTCGAGCAGACCACTTAAATGATCGACTTTATTTATACCTAAAGGCCCGGTCACACAGCACTCCGCGTCTATATCACGTACAAAAAGATACAAAAATCTGGTGGACGTGGTCGTAAGTGGTAATTTTTGGTCAATTTTGGCTTTGCCGTGCTTTGTACGGGGTATGGCCGTCGGCGGCTGTTTCACTGCCATAGCACTGCCAAATCACGGGTAACCGCGGCTCAGCATCGTTGGAAGAGCGGCTTGCTGCGCATATAAAAGCGGTAGGATATGTTGAGCCTGTATCAGTTGGTTCTGTTGGTGCTGGAGCATTAAGATGAGGACATCACAGCGTTGAGGGTTCATGTTCACCCCTTGACATCTAGACTGCAAGTGCCGAGGTCTCAGAAAATTACGGTATTTACATGCCGCAAATCAGAAGTGATGCAGAAGTGATTAGACAGTGATCAATCGAATTTAGAACTTGTTTGAGACGTCGTTTAACGGGCTTAGACAGTGCTATGTACGCGGAAAAATCCATTTCTCAGTGATAAGCCGCTAAACACACGCTATATCCCGTGATACCAACACGTAACACCCGTCCGATGACCGTGCTCTGCCCGTGATAGACCGCCAAACTTTCGCGTCTTACCACGTCTCCCCAAGTTTTAATAACGGCCGGGACACTGATTATCACGTGTTTTTCACCTGTGTTGCACGTCTTTACCACGTGTGCCGGCCGTGGTTGTCCGCGGTCTAAAGTTTTGAGCAGTCCAAAACTTTTTGCCGCATCCAACGCCGTTCCGATTTTCCCCTGCGTCCTGTCACGTCTGTATATCGACTGTAACACGTCTTAACTTCGACATCAACACGAACAATATCGTCTGCTTCACGGGAGAGCACTTTTTGACGGGTTTTGGCCGTGATAAAGCCGTAAAGCGCTGTGTGACCGGGCCTTTAGTTCAAATAACATTAAGCGTTAAGGCCTTGGCAAGGTGACTGTCTCTACTTAAAATGGGGCAGGATACACCGCGAAAAAATTGCCAGCAATAACGCTTACAGACCAATGCTAGCCACAGGCTGACCAAAGGTTTGGTATAGGGTCTAGCTAGCATTACAGATTTGGCACTAGTAAGTTGTTAGCTTATAAGTCATGTAACTTAATTCCTTTACAAGGCTCTTAACACACTACGGTAACTTCAGTTAACATGAAAAATGTCCGATTAATTCTGGTTTGCGACAACAATAAGCAAAAAAATAAAGAAAAACATTATTCTTACCTTATTCTTACATTTATTGTTAAGTGTCGAAAGCGCTCAGCTCAGACCTGGTTCAGACTGGTTCAGATTGGTTTGGACCAGACTTGTTGCTGCAAAATCTTCCTATGATGCACTTGGGGCGCATAAACCTCATGGTGTTTGGTATTGAATGGAAAAGAGTAAAGATAACAAGGTTTGTTTTGTTGAGATTGTGAACGTAAGAAGATTGGCTTGCATTACTTAATTATTCTTGTTGAGAATTATTTTTTTTTTAATTTTGTTTCTAACAAACACAAATTGATTCAAAACTAGATATATTTATGTGAGCATACAAACTTGAATTTTTATTGTTAATATCACAAATTCAAATTATGTTAAATTTACTTCTCCTCAGATTTATTTTTTTCAGTGGTAGATCATCCAGTCGATCAACGTTTGACTACTATTAAATGCCTACTGAGTGTTCGGACACCCTAGATACTGCTTTTTGTATACTAATAGTATAGAAGTATGCATATTTGGATGCAGTTAAAGATATATATAGCAGATGCTCCTCATAAACAAATTTTGTGTTGTAAAAGTGTATAATTTCTGCTATGCTGGAGATTTCTGAACAGATGTTTATTTAGCATTGTTGTAAGGAGTCTCCAGTGTTGGTTCTTTGTAACAGTCCGAGGTAGCTGTTTAGTTTTACAGCATGGGAAAGTTTTCATGGTCGAGGGCTTTGTGGTTTCTCGGTAATAAGCTGCTTGTTTTGTCTTCTAGAGACTGAAAAAATGATAGGCTGCTGAAAGAACAGCTGTTTATAACTGCTATAACAGAAGTGATAACAAGAAATAGCTTCTTTCATTGGCATTCAGCAACGTTAAAAGTAACTATAAATATATAAATGCATGATGTGATTATGGAACAGCCTTCCAAGTAGTGTTCAGGACTCAAGCACAGCCTCAGTGTTTAAGTCTAGGCTGGAAACATATCTGTTTAGTCAAGCCTTTTGGTTAATAGTTTTATTAGGTAAAGGAGTAGATCTGGAGGGTCCTCAGGCATAGAGTGTTTTGGTAAAATGGGATGTATGGATGCTGTCAGCCCCCCACTCACTCACTCACTCACTCACTCACTCACTCACTCACTCACTCACTCAGGTTTGTTGACAGTGTAGTGGCTGGCTGCTTTATGTCCCAGGGCTCCCTCATGACTATTGCCGCTTTTCCACTACCAACGCGGCTGAGTTGGGCTGAGCCGTGCCGTGCTGAGTTGGGCTGAGTCGAGCTGAGTGGGGCTGTTGGAGTTGCATTTCGACTACAACCGCGCTGAACCGTGCTGGCTGGAAGTGGGTGGACACATGGGTGGAGTTAGCGAAAGTGGGTGGACGTCAGGTGATGTCGTTAGGCGGTGCAAACAGTGACATCAGTGATCTTTTAAGCGGTAGTCTCACGACCCGGAGAGTAAACAATAAACATGGAGTACATGGTGTCGTTAGTGTTGCTGGTCTTGGTGCTGTGGCTTGTTGTCACTGACAACGCCAACAGATACTGGCAAGAGCGTATAGATGAGGCGAGGCGCATAAGGCTTCATAATTCTCGTAATTAGGGCCCGAGCCCTATGGGCGAAGGCCCTATTGTTCTTGTAAGAGTTCACTATTATTATTCTTCCGTCTTCTTCTTCTTCTTTATTTTTCTCCGCTGTTGGGCCATTTTCGGGGCGCTTGCCATGGGCGAAAACGCACGAAATTTGGCACCAGTTCCGAGAATTGCCACCGCTACTCAGAACCAAAAGCCCAAACTTGGCCGGGGCTCAGGGCCTCTATAGCGCCCCCTAAGTCGTTGTGATTTTGGCCTCCCGCTTTAAGGTGCCTGGGTGCCGTGTAGTTTGTAGTAGTGGCATGCCATTTGGTACGCATATGTATCTCACTAAGCCGGACAAAAATGTAATGCCAATGCATTAGCCACGCCCAACAGGAAGTGAGGTAATTTCACTTTTGTGCGAAATGCATGGCCACGAAGACGGCGCAACTCCTCCTAGACCGTTCATAGGAATGTCACCAAAATTGATACACATCATCTACAGACATGGCTGACAAAAGTTACTAAATACGTTTCACGTAGGGTAAACCGTTCAGAAGTTATACGTCAATCAATTTTCGATGCAAAATTTTACATGCTTAAAAATTCATAACAAATCTTCTGATTGCTCAAAACTGCTCATACTTCACACGCAAATCACTCATTGGGCTTCTGACATGTTACCCAATTTCTGTGATATTTCGCCACTGGGGGCGCTATTTTTGGGCAAAAAATCCAATCTTTCCTCAAATTTGGTCAAACTTCACGGCCACCCTCTTACTACCTCCCATGTCATGTATACCACATTTTGGGAATTTTCGTCCATGGGGGGCGCTGTTTTTGGCCTACGCAATTGCTCCAAAACGGGTTTTTGGTAAATAATTCCATAATGCTTTCCCTTCACACCACTACCTTGTGATAGTACGTTGCTGTTGTAGACACTTATTTTTCCAACTCATAATCGCTCATGTACAGCATAGCGCCACCTACTGACATGGGAAAAACCAAAAAATTTATTCTTCAAAAATCTATATCTCATCTTCTATTTACTCAATTGTCATCAAACTTCATACCCAAACTCTTCATAGCTCACCTGACATATATGCCAAATTTTGTGCACTTTCGCCCCTGGGGGTGCTGGTTATGGCAAAAATGATATTGCAGCTTCTGATTTGTCAAACTTGGCAAGCAAACTCTATACAAGACCCTTATTGGGGCGCTTGCCATGGTCGACAACGCACGAAATTTGGCTCCTTTTTCTTAGACTGCCACCGCTACTGAGAACCAGAAGCCCAGATCCAGGCGGGCCTCAGGGCCTCTTTAGCGCCCCCTAAGTCGTTGTGATTTTGGCCTCCCGCATAAAGGTGCCTGGGTGCCATGTAGTTTGTAGTAGTGGCATGCCATTTGGTACGCATATGTATCTCACTAAGCCGGACAAAAATGTAATGCCAATGCATTAGCCACGCCCAACAGGAAGTGAGGTAATTTCACTTTTGTGCGAAATGCATGGCCACGAAGACGGCGCAACTCCTCCTAGGCCGTTCATAGGAATGTCACCAAAATTGATCGCCATCATCTACAGACATGGCTGACAAAAATTCCTAAATAGGTTTCACGTAGGATAAGCCGTTCAGAAGTTATACGTCAATCAATTTTCAATGCAAAATTTTACATGCTTAAAAATTCATAACAAATCTTCTAATTGCTCAAAACTGCTCATACTTCACACGCAAATCACTCATTGGGCTTCTGACATGCTACCCAATTTCTGTGATATTTCGCCACTGGGGGCGCTATTTTTGGGCAAAAATTCCAATCTTTCCTCAAATTTGGTCAAACTTCACGGCCACCCTCTTACTACCTCCCATGTCATGTATACCACATTTTGGGAATTTTCGTCCATGTGGGGCGCTGTTTTTGGCCGACGCAGTTGCTCCAAAACGGGTTTTTGGTAAATAATTCCATAATGCTTTTCCTTCACAACACTACCTTGTGATAGTACGTTGCTGTTGTAGACACTTATTTTTCCAACTCATAATCGCTCATGTACAGCATAGCGCCACCTACTGACATGGGAAAAACCAAAACATTTATTCTTCAAAAATCAATATCTCATCTTCTATTTACTCAATCTTGATCAAACTTGATACGCACACTCTTAACAGGTCACCTGACATATCTCCCAAATTTTGTGAACTTTTGCCACTGGGGGCGCTGTTTTCAGGCAACAATTTTTATCTCGGCTTCTGATTGGTCAAACTTGATCAAACTTGACACAACAACTCTTCATAGGTCCCTTGACATGTATACCAAATTTGGTGAACTTTCACCACTGGGGGCGCTCATTGCGCTGTAGCAGTTGCAGGAGAGGTGTTTACAATCATGAGGCACCAGGAGTATGTTGTTTTGGTTGCCTTAAACACACATGACTTGTGGGGGATGGGTAGGCAGTCGGGAGCAAGTGTTGTAGCGTTACATACAGACTAATAGATGTCTAACAGAAGACAATCCTATGTAGCTATAGCTTGGTGACTGATGAGGTAAATACATTAATTTGGTTGGGAAGACATGGCATAAAATGTTCTGTCCATGACAACATCTCAGCGCACCGTGTACTCTGTGTCCAATTCTGTGCTTTGTCGCCATTGTGGGAGTAATGTCTCTTGCCGAAGAAGCTGTGGAAGGTATTTCGCGGGGACGCATGCCCCCGCCCCCCTTGGCCGCTGGCGCGAGGGCCCGTCGAGGCCGCTTGCGGCTTTAATTAGTAATTCTCCTTCCGGGTTTACGGTGTTTACAGATCCCAGCGTGCTCGCGGGGCGTGTGTGGGCATGTGAGGACACTCCTCCTCACCAATCAGTGCACAGGGGAGTGTCTCCTCACGCCCCTAGCCTCACTCAGCTCGGTTTGGCTCGCTTCAGCCCCACTCCAAAACCGTGTGAGTTTTGGGGGCTGAGCAGGGCTGAAGCGAGCTGAGTCGTGCTGTTCTTAGATAGTCGAAACGCGAGCCGTGTCGGGCTGAAGTGAGCTGAAGCGAGCTGAAGTGAGCTGAAAAAGGGTAGTGGAAAAGGGCCATATGTTACCTTCTGGCTCTCCCCTTTTAGTGATGCTGTCATAGTTAGCCTTGCTGGAGTCCCTGCTTGCGCTCAGCGCAAAATGTATCCTGTTCTTCCTCATCAGGTGACATTTGGGCATACCTAACAACCTGTGTGCCGCCCCCCGTCTGTTCCTCTGAGTTACATGTCGATCCTGAGATCAAGATGCTGACCCCTTCTGCTCCTCAGACTCGCCTGATCCATCCTGATGCCCTACATCTAGCTGGAGTCTCATCACGTTGCTCCTGTGGAGGACGGCCCCATATGGACAGTCGAAAGTCACAGTTGGAAGACGCTCTGAACACTTACAGTAATGCTTTTATGGCTGAAGACTTCAGTTAATTGCTAACACTAGGACTGCAGTTGTCATGAACAGTTTTGCACTCAAATTTCCATCAATGAACAGTTTATAACTTCAACAAAACAGACTTCATGTTAAAACTGTAATGAATTTCCTGGTTTCACAGTTATACTTTGTGACTATATAGGACACTGTTATAGAAGCAAGTTATTTATAATCATGCTATCTGTTATCACCCAGATGAGGATGGGTTCCTTTTTGAGTCAGGTTCCTCTCAAGGTTTCTTCCTCATGTCATCTGAGGGAGTTTTCCCTTGCCACTGTCGCCACAGGCTTGCTCACTGGGGATAGATTAGGGATAAAATTAGTTCATGTGTAAAGTCTTTAAATTTCTGCAAAGCTGCTTTGCAACAATGTCGATTGTTAAAAGAGCTATACAAATATACTGACTTGACTTGATGTCATTCTTTAATCACTATAAAAAAATTGTGTTAGCAAATTGAAGTGATTAAAGGGGAGTAAAATACTTCATGACTTGCTGTTGCAGTAAATGATCTACTTCAGGGTGGTAACAGGAACCTTGCATCAGGCCACATAACACCACCACTTCATTGATTATTTTCTCATTGCAGCATGCCCCGTTGTTTTATTCCTAACTTCATTATGTACACATTCATTGCACTGATTCAATGTCTTTTTGTGTTGAGACATATTGTACTGACTAAAATTATGTAGGAGGGATCCATTTTGACGCTCTCACCTGTCATCCCATAAACCATGGGCTGGCTCTGTGGTGCGTTTCCCCAAAGCTTATTAATGCGAAGAGCACCTTAACTCAGAGAGAGAGAGTATTTATTGTGCTGCTCATTCTTCCATTTAATGATGATCTTTGTGCTACGATGCTTTTGGGAAACTTGGCACTGGTCAGTAGAACCTTAGAACCAGCGAGTTGTGGCTTAGAACACTTGGGTATTGGCCTGCTGTTTATTTTACCACTATGAACTTCACATATTAATCAAATATAAAATGCACCGAGAGGCTCCATTTGAAATTATGGCTTCTCTTCTGTGACTGACATAGTACTATTTTGTGAGGGGTGCAGCCCTGAGGAAAATGGTACAATGTCAGTCACTGAAGAGAATTCAAAATTACCAGTGCCTCTCAGTGCATGGTATATTAGATTTATATCCCTCATCAAAAATGTCCAAACTAAGTGTTAACTACAAAGAATGAGAAATAAATCTGAAAAATACCTCACCGAAATGCTCGCGGAGCCACAGCTGTGACTTGAATCAGCCATATAGCTTGAAATTGTGATGCCAGTTCATGATATATCCAGGATATACTATGACTGACTCACACCATGTCCATTTTTTTTTTACATCACGAAATGCATTACTTAATCAATGGTGGAACTGTTTGATGTCATATGAGCCATCCTTGGCCAATTCCTGTATGGAATTTTTTGATGAGGGATATAATACAGTATGAGTGTCTGTGAAAGGGGTGTGTGTGTGTTCTTCATTTGTACATACAGCACTAGTCAAAAGTGTGGACACACTTTCTAATTTAATGCTTTTTCTTGATTTTTATTAATTAAAGACACTTCATGTCTTCAAGTAATGATGGATGTCGTTTCTCTTTACTTAGTTGAGTGGCTTTTAACATAATATGGATTACTACAGTTGTGGAATAGGGCTATTTACCTTATTTTTATTATTTACTATTTACTGTTTGATCGCAACCATATTAAGAAGGCAATAAATTGCACTAATTACCTTTTAATGAGGCACACCTGTTAATTGAAAAGCATTCCAGGTGACTACCTCATGAAGTTGGCTATGATAATGCCAATAGTGTGCCAAGCGTCATCAAGGTAAACGCTGGATACTTTTAAGAGCCATGAAACATATTTTGTGTTTTTAATACTTTTTTGTTTGCCACATAATTCCATATATGTTCCGTATGTTATGTCATCATTTGGGTGTCTTCAGTATTGCTCTACAATGTAGAAAATAGTCATAATACAGTAACACCTATGAATGAGTAGGGGTGTACAAACTTTTGAATGGCACTGTATCGCTGTATTCGATGTCTTTGGAGGTTCTCAGAGTTGTGATGTCTTTGAGGAATCCAAAAACTCCGCCTTTCCATATTTCATGTGTTTGTTTTGCTAGAAGATAAAATGCATGTAAGCTTTAAATAGACCAAACCTCGAATGGCAGTCATCCATTTCCACCGCTGTGAATGGCCTTAAACAAATCCATGGCTTAATTAAGACAATTAAGCCAGCACAGGTCTTTTCAGCCATGTTTTCCAGCCAACTAATGCGGTGCATTTTTTTTGTGATCGATATTTCCCTGAAGGAAGTCTGTAATGAATGCTTTCCAGTCACTCCATCTACAATTCTCTCTGTCCTATACAGAAGAGCAGAGCAAGTGCATTATACATCACAGAGCTAGATAAGAGGTCTCTCCATCCTCATCTCTTGTTTCTCTTCCCTCTCTCCCACCCTGGCTCTCTGCTGACACATCCCCAGTTGAGGCAAGGCTTGATGAAGAGCCAACTTCCCTCCCCGTTACTCTCTGTATAAGGGCCAACTGTCCACATGCATGAATGTCCTCATCAGTCAGATGGCATGGTACTGGTTTTCTCGCCGGGCACAGGTGAGCCGGGCCGTGTGTTCTCATCACTCAGCCACCTGCGGCCAGCCCCTCACCATACGGCCTCTCTCCCCATGATCAATAGACTGAGTCAGTCACTTTATACACCTACTCGTCCTTGACACATTGTGATTTTTGTGCCACTGTTTTTTTCTTTTGTTTACTCAAGCAACAGTGCTCGAGACATTATATTTTGCATACAAAATACCAAGTACTAATGAGGATACTGAATAGAGAAGTCCCACTATAAATTCCATTACACATCCACAACCAGGCTTACAGTCTGCCTACAGAACTACCCCAAGAGCTCGACTAATCCTAGCTTTGGTATACAAAATAATGGCCATTTACTGGAGTTCTCTCTCTCATACCCGAAATTAATCTGTGTTTTACCTTATGGGAGTGATTAAGGGAAAGACAATTTTCTTATCCAGCCTAGTTAAACACCTGTGCAGCCACCTGAAGATCCTCCAGCAGCCTTCTCATATAACAGAAGGATGATTTTATAAAACAGCAGGAATTATCGAACACAAAGAAGAATTAGAGATAAGCAGCAAGTCGATGTTAAATTCTTAACAGCACTCCGGTTAAAAACACACGTCTAACACACTAAGGTTTTTATTTTTTCTCCTTCAAAAGAATCCGATCTCTTTGTGATTCGCCATACAGCTGTGGAAGATGTATAGGTGTGCTGAAACACATGCACAATGAGACATTCATACACTCAGACATCAAAGCTATAGACATGTTCACCTGCATTATCCATCGTTTTACCACAGTGCTGTTGAATTCCCAAATCTGATTGGTCAGAAAGTTTATTTCTTATTATTATTCCAAATTAAGGATTCATTTTAATACACTCAGTCTTGTTAGAGTATTAATATTAGAGCTGGGACTTGAGCTCAGCCAAAACTTGGCCAGACACAACAAAATAGCAACAGGCCAAAGGATTTTGTAAGGGATTAGTGGCAGGCTGTCAGGTCGCTCTGTTGTGTGTAGTTGTCAAAGTTGATTTTAAAAGTAAATTACATAGGGAAATGAATACTTATATCTGAGTGAAAAATACTGTAGCGAACATGTGTGGAAGAAGAGTCTGGAGACAGAAACCTTAGTTTCTCGGTTGTTAACCTGTGCTACTTGCTCTCGAGAGAACTAGCTTGACTGCTTTATTAGCATTTGCTAACACTACTGATGAACGCTACACAGGTTGGAAGGTGACTTCACTGCTGCACTGACAGCGCTGACTCACGGTTAAGCTCGTGTTGGCCTTCGAGCAGGCCTAGGGTGATAAATTTTGGTTTCTTCCACTATAAATCAAAATCTGATTGGTTAATTCTGGGCGGCACGGTGGTGTAGTGGTTAGCGCTGTCGCCTCACAGCAAGAAGGTCCTGGGTTCGAGCCCCATGGCCGGCGAGGGCCTTTCTGTGTGGAGTTTGCATGTTCTCCCCGTGTCCGCGTGGGTTTCCTCCAGGTGCTCCGGTTTCCCCCACAGTCCAAAGACATGCAGGTTAGCTTAACTGGTGACTCTAAATTGACTGTAGGTGTGAATGTGAGTGTGAATGGTTGTCTGTGTCTATGTGTCAGCCCTGTGATGACCTGGCGACTTGTCCAGGGTGTACCCCGCCTTTCGCCCGTAGTCAGCTGGGATAGGCTCCAGCTTGCCTGCGACCCTGTAGAAGGATAAAGCGGCTAGAGATAATGAGATGAGATGAGATGAGATGATTGGTTAATTCATCTGTCACTTCCTACATAAACATACATTGCCATAGCCTTCTGTCCTGGTAATGAAGTCCTAACCAATGAGTGAGCAGCTCTAAACCCTTCTCTGCCCAAGGACAAACAAGCAAAAAAAAAATCTCACTGGATAACTCAATTTTAACGATTTCAGGACAGTAACCCTTTCATTTCTGAAGCAAATTTGATAGAAAATGAGGCCAAGATAGAATTAGAAGAGAATAATTATCATGAAATTATGAAAGAAATTAAAGAATAAAAGAAATGAAATATAACATTTGAAATGCTGATATGTTTGGGCCTCTCTGGAGGCTTAGAAGGCCCTGATGGTTCCCCTCTATTGGTTCGATAGTAATGACTCATTCACAGGAACTTGTATGCTAGATACTTGACATGATCGACCAATAATAAGCAGTTTATGGGAGTAGGACGGTGGACTGGTTTCTCAATAACATAAAAAGCTGTATTATTGTTTTGTGTTTTGTTTTAAATGAAAGAATAAAGAGGTGATGGAATGTGTGTTTATAACTGTAATTTTGTAATTGATAACGAGCAAGAACTAACTTGTTTCATGGATGGTCTTCAGTTTAAATATAGGTGTAATTGATTAAACACAAACACAAACATTGCATTAAAAATTGTAATTGTTGGCAGATTGCTATGGAATAAGAGAAATAACACGAAAATAAAATAATCAACTTGAGTGGTAACAGTAACTCAACTTCACATCAGGCTGCATCACACCACCCTGTTAGTGACTATCCATCCATTATCTGTAGCCGCTTATCCTGTTCTACAGGGTTGCAGGCAAGCTGGAGCCTATCCCAGCTGACTATGGGCGAGAGGCGGGGTAGACCCTGGACAAGTTGCCAGGTCATTGTAGGGCTGACACAGACAACCATTCACACCTACGCTCAATTTAGAGCCACCAATTAGCCTAACGTGCATGTCTTTGGACTGTGGGGGAAAACGGAGCACCCGGAGGAAACCCATACAGATACGGGGAGAACATGCAAACTCCACACAGAAAGGCGCCTGCTGGCCGCTGGGCTCGAACCCAGGACCTTCTTGCTGTGAGGCGACAAGCGCTAACCACTATACCACTGTGCCACCCCTGTTCGTGACTATTTTCCTATTTTTTCCCTATTTTTCCTTTCCCTCAAACATTATAAAGTATGATTTAATGAATTATAATCACATAGAATGATATTTCTGATGAAAAGGCTCACTAATGATGTGTTTTTAAACTTTATATCATTTAAAGTTTAAAAACATCATTAGTGAGCCTTTTCATCAGCGTTCGCCATATCAAATTCAGATTATGTCACAGTCATCCAATTTTTTTTCACTGGAAGTCTAAGAGAGCAAAACTTGTCCATGCTTTCTCCCCAGTGATACTAGCCACTTGTGCGCTAATGTATGCAGAAAATGGTTGATAGCTCCTTCTTCCAAATGTGTTACACTGCCATGTGATCAACAGGGAATGGGTTCTTGAACCAGTTCTGTTCAGGATTCTTTGAACCTTGGTGCCGGCTAGCAAACTGGTCCACATTTTCACCAGTTTTGAGTGGAACCGTTGTAATCAAGGATGCATCATGAATGGAGGGTGTTGCACAACAGGAGTAAACAGTCATAGTAAGATGGTGGCGTGCATTGATTACCTGTGAGCTTTTGTTCTGTTATTACAGATATTTGTTGTTGGTACATTTTTTTCTGAAGATGTATCCTTTTCCGCTGTGTTCTCCATTGCTGCACTCCACTTCATTACATTACATCAATGGCATTTAGCAGAGTCTTTTCCAGAGCGATGTACAATATACCCAGAGCAGCCTGGGGAGCAGTTGGGAGATAGATACCTTGCTCAATGGCACTTCAGCCATTCCTGCTGGTCCAGGTAATCAAACCAGTGACCTTTTGGTCCCAATGTTGCTTCTCTAACCATCAGGCCATGGATTCCTCTCTAAACCAATGACATGCCCAGTGATGATGTCCTGGTTCATGCTGGAAAAACCAGCTCTGTTTTGATTCCAGCTGGGAACCAACTTTTCAGGTTCCGAACCAGTTTATTTTTGGTCAAAGTGCTCCGAATGGTTCAAAATTTGGTGCACAGATCAAAACAGAACTCATTCCCTGTTGGTTGAAAAGGGGTATTAGAGGAAGCATGCTTTGGCTTTCACCTTTTGTGATGGAGGAGAGCTGGCTGGTGGTTAGGAACTGGCCAAGACCAAATTAGACAGAAAAGTCAGGCTGCATCACACCACTGCATTGCTGACTCCTTACTTGTATGTCTATGTATGCCAGTTATCCCAGTATTAATCTGTAGCTCATATAACCTCATTCCCTCTCACTTTAACTTCCTCATTGATACTTTAAATACTCAAAAGGCTTTTTTTTTAATTCAACACTTTAAAGTATAATTTAATGAAATTAGCTGGTCAATAGTGCATATGCAGGGGAGTGAAATGAAAAAAAATTACACTCAGAAAATATTTTTAAAAAAAGTTTTAAATAAAGTATGTCAGAAATAAATGCTTAGTACATAATCTATTACATTAAACCCACCAGATGCTCTGTCCTCTGACTTTCATTTGACTGTGTGACAATACCTGAGAGATTGCTAGTAATTAAAAAGGGCTTTATCTCTCATTTCACCGTGGGATTGCATTAAGTTCTTTTTTTATTCAGCTGTATTAGCTAACATAGTCACGCTTTCTGCTCCCTCCCCTCATTATTTTTTCAGTTGTGGGAAAAAGTTTGGGTGTTAAGCCTTGTTAGCGAAAATTCTGTATCAGAAGACTTTATAGGAAAGAGAATTGAGATTTGAGCTTTCTTAGTGTCAGATCTTCCTTTTATCCTCTTCATCTCCTCTCCCGATACAGCTATAGATCTATTACTTTTAGCTGGATGTAGCATAAGCATATAATATATCAAACTTTATGGATTAAAATCCGTCAGATTTAATCAAAGCATACATAGGAATGTATCAAAAGTTTTTTAGACAAATTGTTGACCTGCCGTTCACTTTCTTCTGTAGCTTATAGTTTATTTTGTCTTTATCCTCATCATCTCTTCTCCAGATTTCTGGATAACTGGATGTCTCTCAGAGTAACCCCAATTTAGGATAAATTGGATTTATTTTGTTTACTGTTCAGTTCCAAGTATGATTTCTCTGGTAATGTGTGTGTGTGTGTGTGTGTGTGTGTGTGTGTGTGTGTGTGTGTGTGTGTGTGTGTGTGTGTGTGTGTGTTTTTCTACTACACAATCATAAACCAGAAATGGACCAAATACAAGCAGAAAACAACATTTGGGTTCAGCAACCTTGGAGAAGACTAGAATAATCACAATGATGACAGTAAATTTTTCAGTACACAATGACAATTTTGTTTAATCTCATTAATTAAAAAGAAAATGCTTGGATTGTCATTGCTGTTTTGACATTTCTGGTAAAAAAAAAAAAAAAAAGGCTCATGTATGCTGTGTTTTTAAACTTTATACTATATAAATTTTCCTTTATTGTGTCATTAAATTATACAGGGTGTTTCAAAAATTTGATATTTCACAATCTAATAACTTTGCCAATTCTTGTTCAATTGACCTCAAATTTTAACAGCATGTGTGGAAACAGGTCAAAATTTTATGTTTAATGGTTTTTTTAAATCTTTTTTAGGTATAGAAATGCCATTCATTGGAAAAGAAAATGCATTTTGTGTGTTAGAGTACGCTCCAACACAGTTGAACAAGACTGTGCAGCGTGCATTTATGAGAGAATTCTCTAAAAATGCGTTTTTCACAGGAGCTAGACTAACGACTTGACATGTGCCGTGTCTCAGGCGGCGTGCATATTGAAAATTTGTGGGCTCATTCATGGAATCTACATACCTTTTGAATTTCTCATTCAAATTTTGAGGAATAAATCTTATATTGCTCAACATTAAGCCTGTTCAGTTTCATTTGCCTAGACTATGTAGTTTCTGGGATATTTACATCTCAAATAATATCAATTTTTTTTAAACACCCTGTATATCAACAGGCTCCCAAGTGGCGCAACTGAAAAGCTCTTTCGGTATTGAATTGTGATTATGCCAGAGCTAGCCGGTTTTTATTGGAAATCCAAGAGGGCAAAACTAGAGAGAAAATTGTGGAGGACAAATTAATATAAGATTCAATTCAAGATTCAAGAGCGCTTTATTGTCAATATGTCTGAACACAAGTAAAAGTATACAGTGCATTGAAATACCGTTTCCCTCAGGCTCCTCATGGTGCATTTATAGAGGAAATAAAAGATTACAAAGTAAGGTATATAAATATCTATCTTTAGTACAAATACACAGGTGATTATAGAAAATCTGATTGGTCAAGCGAGTCGGACTATTTCTTGATAATCACCTCAAGCGACTCGGCAAAATGGCGGCCGATCACTTTGTCACCATAAGTGAGAAAAAATAAGAAATTATGAAAGAAAATTCTGTTCCTAAAAGCATTAAAGATGCTACAAAGTTTGGTCTAAAATTACTCAAAGGTAAGGTGGAATTGTGATTTATTTTATCAATTTCAAAACAAAGTATTTTATGTGATTCGGCATAAATAAGTGACACAAGTCTGCACAAATTACATTTGCACAAAGCTTTTAAACTTTGAAATAAATGATTTTTAATCTGATTTTTTTAAATAATCACCTGTGTATTTATACTAAAACAATTATCTGCCTCAGGCTCAGTGAATATTCATGAAAAATATCCTTGACTTTGTCTCAGTTATTATTCACCGATATTCACTTTATATTCAGCAAATAATTGTTAAATAGCTATCTAAGTAAACATTTACCATAGCTATTTAAACATCTAGCTATCTAAGGACAATAAACAACATAAATTACAAGACAAAGACAGGTCCAAAGTGGCATTATGCATTTGTGTACAAATGTTAATTTTAGTGCAAAAATAAAAATATATAATGACAAATTACATCATGATGAATGATTTTAATGTTGACCCACCACTGAAGACAGTATGACTAAACAAAGTAATGTTTTAGTTATCGACTCATCAAAAACTGCCATGAAGTCTCACCCTTTTTTGTGTCCTAAAAAACACTTAGGACTAGTATAACTGAAACCTTTGCTACTGGACCAGTGGTTGATTTGCCACACCTCAGGTGTCAAAAGTTTTGGTACTTTTGTGGCTTTCTGAAAAAGCCCTTATGTAAGACTGACTGTGGTTAGCTTTGAGAAGCTGCTGTGTTCCAGTCAGGAGACAAAACAAGTGCCTTTTGGGAGGTTTAATTAGATATGATATCTTAATTTACACACAACAGCACTTTACTGTAATTGCAAGGCATTTTTACAAACACTAAGCAGAAGGTAGAAAATCCCAGAATGCCTGTTGACTCTGTCAGCAGAAACAGCTCATTTAGGACGGTGGAAAGCCAACTTCTTTTAAGTGTGACTTCTACTCCGGCCCCATGAGAACACATTCACTATAATTCATCATTGTCACTAATTACACAGGGTTTTAGTCAGTTTTTCTTTCTAGAAGAGACAGAGAATCAAGGGCGGACGAATCACAACAATGAAATTACTAGCCGAGTAAGAGAATGCAGCGACACAGGGATGAAAGCGCCATATGTCAGGAGCTGAGAACACAGTGGTATGATTAGGAGACATGCTTCAACAGCACCAAGGGGGGAAAAAAACAGAACAGAGCTATTTCTAGGCTTTCTGGCTGCGTCTGGGTCTTTGGATCTCTTTGGAAATGAGAAATTGAGCACAGGAAGCCAAAAAGAAAATGTCAGCCAGGGTTAATTTACTTATTCCTTTGTTTTCTCCTTTTTATCATTTGAAAAAACAAACCTTTTTATTATTATTATAATTTTTTCCATCAAAGAGATGGTGTTGTCATGGCGACAGGAACACTGGGTTGAGCTTTGAACGAGTGTAAAGCACAGGTCGAAAAGTTAACAATGAAGTGATGAAAATGACAGGTGGAAAACAGGTGAACGGACAGGCAATGGAGCGGGTGCTATTACAGGAACCATGAATGTAGTCATTGATTACTTTCTAACTAGCGCCAGTGAAATGAAGACGCAAAGAAGGTCCATTTTTAGAGATTACTACAGCTGCTCAGGAAGGAATAATGTATGACAAGAAAAAGAAGAAGAAGCCTTTATTTGTCACATGCACACTCAAGCACAGTGAAATTCATCCTCTGCATTTAACCCATCTGAAGCAGTGAACGCATGCATGCACACACAGGTGAGCAATGAACACATACACATACCCAAAGCAGTGGGCAGCTACACTACAGCGCCCGGGGAGCAGTCAGGGGTTAGGTGTCTCACTCAAGGGCACTTCAGCCCAAGGCCACCCCATGTTACCCTAATGCATGTCTTTGGACTGTGGGGGAAACCAGAGCACCCAGAGGAAGCCCATGCAGACACAGGGAGAACATACAAACTCCACACAGGAAGGCCCCCATCGGCCACTGGGCTCAAACCCAGAATCTTCTTGCTGTGAAGTGACTGCTAACCACTGCACCACTGTGCCGCTATGGTAGACACTCTTATCCAGAGTGACATACAACACACCCGAGAATTGGGGGTGAGATGCCTTGCTAACAAGGGCACTTCAACCATTCTTTAGCTGCTGGTCCAGGGAATCAAACAAACAACCTTTTGGTCCCAAAGCTGTTTCTCTAACCATTAGGCAATGGCTTCCCCTAGTCATTGAGTTAGTGAGGAATGAATGAATGAAGGAAGGAAGGAGATTGAAGGAAGGAAGGAAGGAAGGAAGGAAGGAAGGAAGGAAGGAAGGAAGGAAGGAAGGAAGGAAGGAAGTTGAGTGAAAGACGGAAGGAAGTAAAGGAAGGAAGGAATGTAGGAAGGAAGTAGAGTAAAGAAAGGAAGTAAAGTGAAGGCAGGAAGGAAGGAACGTAGGAAGGAAGTAGAGTAAAGGAAGGAAGGAAGTAGAGTAAGGGACAGAAGGAAGGAAGGAAGGAAGGAAGGAAGGAAGGAAGGAAGGAAGGAAGGAGAGTAAAAGAAGGAAGGAAGGCAGGAAGGAGAGTAAAGGAAGACAGGAAAGAACTAGAGTAAAGGAGGGAAGGAAGTAAAGGAAGGAAGGAACATAGGAAGGAAGTAGAGTAAAGGAAGGAAGGAAGTACAACCCGGATTCCAAAAAAGTTGGGACAAAGTACAAATTGTAAATAAAAACAGAATGCAATGATGTGGAAGTTTCAAAATTCCATATTTTATACAGAATAGAACATAGATGACATATCAAATGTTTAAACTGAGAAAATGTATCATTTAAAGAGAAAAATTAGGTGATTTTAAATTTTATGACAACAACACATCTCAAAAAAGTTGGGACAAGGCCATGTTTACCACTGTGGGACATCCCCTTTTCTCTTTACAACAGTCTGTAAACGTCTGGGGACTGAGGAGACAAGTTGCTCAAGTTTAGGGATAGGAATGTTAACCCATTCTTGTCTAATGTAGGATTCTAGTTGCTCAACTGTCTTAGGTCTTTTTTGTCGTATCTTCCATTTTATGATGCGCCACATGTTTTCTATGGGTGAAAGATCTGGACTGCAGGCTGGCCAATTCAGTACCCGGACCCTTCTTCTACGCAGCCATGATGCTGCAATTGATGCAGTATGTGGTTTGGCATTGTCATGTTGGAAAATGCAAGGTCTTCCCTGAAAGAGACGTCGTCTGGATGGGAGCATATGTTGCTCTAGAACCTGGATATACCTTTCAGCATTGATGGTGTCTTTCCAGATGTGTAAGCTGCCCATGCCACACGCACTAATGCAACCCCATACCATCAGAGATGCAGGCTTCTGAACTGAGCGCTGATAACAACTTGGGTCGTCCTTCTCCTCTTTAGTCCGAATGACACGGCGTCCCTGATTTCCATAAAGAACTTCACATTTTGATTCGTCTGACCACAGAACAGTTTTCCACTTTGCCACAGTCCATTTTAAATGAGCCTTGGCCCAGAGAAGACGTCTGCGCTTCTGGATCATGTTTAGATACGGCTTCTTCTTTGAACTATAGAGTTTTAGCTGGCAACGGCGGATGGCACGGTGAATTGTGTTCACAGATAATGTTCTCTGGAAATATTCCTGAGCCCATTTTGTGATTTCCAATACAGAAGCATGCCTATATGTGATGCAGTGCCGTCTAAGGGCCCGAAGATCACGGGCACCCAGTATGGTTTTCCGGCCTTGACCCTTACGCACAGAGATTCTTCAAGATTCTCTGAATCTTTTGATGATATTATACACTGTAGATGATGATATGTTCAAACTCTTTGCAATTTTACACTGTCGAACTCCTTTCTGATATTGCTCAACTATTTGTCGGCGCAGAATTAGGGGGATTGGTGATCCTCTTCCCATCTTTACTTCTGAGAGCCGCTGCCACTCCAAGATGCTCTTTTTATACCCAGTCATGTTAATAACCTATTGCCAATTGACCTAATGAGTTGCAATTTGGTCCCCCAGCTGTTCCTTTTTTGTACCTTTAACTTTTCCAGCCTCTTATTGCCCCTGTCCCAACTTTTTTGAGATGTGTTGCTGTCATGAAATTTCAAATAAGCCAATATTTGGCATGAAATTTCAAAATGTCTCACTTTCGACATTTGATATGTTGTCTATGTTCTATTGTGAATACAATATCGGTTTTTGAGATTTGTAAATTATTGCATTCCGTTTTTATTTACAATTTGTACTTTGTCCCAACTTTTTTGGAATCGGGGTTGTAAAGTAAAGGCAGGAAGGAAGGAAGGAAGGAAGGAAGGAAGGAAGGAAGGAAGGAAGGAAGGAAGGAAAGTAAAGGCAGGAAGGAAGGAACATAGGAAGGATGTAGAGTAAAGTTAAGGAAGGAAGTAGAGTAAAGGAAGGCAGGAAGTAGAGTGAAGGAAGGAAGGAAGGAAGGAAGGAAGGAAGGAAGGAAGGAAGGAAGGAAGGAAGGAAGGAAGGAAGGAGAGTAAAGGAAGGAAGGAGAGTAAAGGAAGGCAGGAAGGAAGAGAGTAGAGTAAAGGTAGGAAGGAACAAAGGAATGAAGAAAGTAGAGTGAAGGAAGGAACCACTGCTAATCACTGCACCACCATGCCACCCGGTGCACAGCAAAGTGCACAAGTATTGCATAAATATACACACTTACATTACCTGCGGCACGCAGGAACTAACATAGAAGCGCTGTTATAGGAATATAGTCACTGATGGAATGGCGTGATTCAGCTGCTACCACTGTAATGTTGATTATTTTCCTGCATGCCACAATGTGTTTTATTCCTCTTAAAGCACATCATACTTTTTAACCATTTAGAGTTACAGTTATTGTTATTGGATGACCACAACACCATTTAGAACTGAAGTGAATTCTAGCTGGAACACTTTGTATCGCAAATTAACAACAGCACTCTGGTATTTCACACTGCTGACTTTCTATTCATGCAAAGCTCACTCAGTGTGCGGGAAACGTTTCAAAACATTTCTAATGCAAAATATTCAACAGATTATGCTGATTATTTTCTGAAACCTAGTTGACTGTGCACACCTCATCCTATTGTGATGTACTGAATCAAATCCATGATTTTCCTGTCAGTCAGAAGGTGTGAGACAAAAGGCAGACAGGGTTTTTTTCTGGGACTCCACCTGCCACAGGAGATGAGCTCTGGATGAACGGGCTTTATTTTCAGCAAGGCGTCACACACATCTGATCGCATTAATTAACATCTGAATTGTTTATTGGAATAATGTGGAAAAACAATCAATCATTCATTATTCAAGAAAAACAATAAATAAATTAACAGGAGTTTCCTGGAAAAGTGGGGCACTGGAGAATTTCCAAAAGAAAAACTTATAAAACTATTCATGCAGATAATATTACATATTCACAAGACTGGCATAATTCCATGTGTTTTTGTTTTTGTTATAGCATAACAATTGCATAAGAATATATTACTGCATATCTGTGGGCTTCTTTTAAGGATTTATTTGTCTAAAAAGAATCTTTCATTTAGTTTAGTGTCATATTTCTGGCACTCACAAACAGATTTCAGGGTACAGCTGCAGTGTTATTTCATAAGGTGTTTATTTGTGTAGATTTTAAGCAGACGTTAGACATTTAGTTTTATTCATCCAGGCTTCTGATTCATTCTAAAAGTTAACATGGAATGCAAATGATCCCGAAACTAAATCCTGAAATTTGCCTGAAAAGTTCTGCTTCAGGATCCTGCACCAGTGAACAGAGACGTGTGTTTAAAATGGCAGAAACGCATACTGGATACTACAACCCCAAATCAGGAAAAGTAGGGATGGTATGGAAAATGCAATTGAAAAAAGAAAACAGTGATTTCTAAATTTACTTTGACTTGTATTTCATTCCAGACAGAATGAACCCAAGATATTTCATGTTTTGTCTGGTCAACTTCATTTCATTTGTTAATATCCACCTATTCCTGCATTTCAGGCCTGTAACACATTCCAAAAAAGTTGGGACGGGGGAAATTTAGGGCTAGTAATGATGTAAAACAATTAAATAATGGCGTGATTTGAAACCGGTGATGTCAACAGGTGATTTGGTACAAAATCAGGAAAGGCTGAGTCTTTGAGGAGCAAAGATGGGCTGAGGATCTCCAGTTTGTCAACAAATACGTGAGAAAATTATTGAAATGTTTACAAACAATGTTCATCAAAGAAAAATGTGAAGGGATTTGGATATTTCACCCTTGATAGTGTACAAATCATTAAACAATTTAAGAAATCTGGAGGAATTTCAGTGCATAAAGGGCAAGGGCTCAAGCCTAAGCTGAACACCTGTGATCTCTGATCCCTTAGACAGCATCAAGAACTGTCATTCATCTATAACCACATAACCATCTATAAGCTGATTGTAGAAATGTTCCGGATGTGGGTGGAGCACAGAAGTATGGCAGGCTGTTATTTGCTTCTGAGTTTTCTTTATTTCTGCTTTTCAGCACAACTCTGTCCCTTGGGGACACACTTATACACACACTCATACACACAGACTATTATCGTGTTCTGGTCCCCGATCTCTCTTCCTCTATTCCTCTCACTCCTTTTATAGGGCGCACTGTAAGAGACACACAAACACACGTTAATTGACAACAGGTGTAGCAATACGACCACTCACCTTCCCCGACTCCGCCCTCCATTCACAGACTGACGCTCGGCCACACCCCTGCTGCCACACTGATATAACCACATGGGCTCAGGATTACTATGGCAAACCTTTGTCAAGCACTACAATACAGAGTTACATCCACAGATGCCAGTTAAAATGTTACTGTGCAAAAAGTAAGCCTTATATTAAGGCCAAGTTTACATTAGACCGTATCTGTCTCGTTTTCTTCGCGGATGCACTGTCCGTTTACATTAAAACGCCTGGAAACGCCGGGAAACGGGAATCCGCCAGCGTCCACGTATTCAATCCAGATCGTGTCTGGTCTGGTGCTGTGTAAACATTGAGAATACGCGGATACGCTGTGCTGAGCTCTAGCTGGCGTCGTCATTGGACAACGTCACTGTGACATCCACCTTCCTGATTCGCTGGCGTTGGTCATGTGACACGACTGCTGAAAAACGGCGCGGACTTCCGCCTTGTATCACCTTTCATTAAAGAGTATAAAAGTATGAAAATACTGCAAATACTGATGCAAATACTGCCCATTGTGTAGTTATGATTGTCTTTAGGCTTGCCATCCTTCCACTTGCAAGTGGTAAGTGATATGCACTGAGATCACACACACAGTGGCTCAGTCCCGAATCACTGCTCGTGCGCTATACTCGCGCGCTGTGTGAGCTGCGCAGGGCCGGAGTGCGCACCCTCCAGAGGGCACTCGCTGTTCAGGGCGGAGTGATTTGGAGCGCAGGATGCCTGCGGAGCCGAGCGTATCCGTGTATTGGCATTGCTGTGTGCACGCGAATCATGTATTGGTGTTGCTGTGTGCACGCTAATCGTTTTAAAAACGTTAATCTGATGATCCGCTGATACGGTCTAATGTAAACCCCACCTAAGTGTGTTCAGCAGTGCTATCATCTTCTCTGGGCTCTGATGCATTTGGGATGGACCATCACACAGTGGAAACATGTATTGTGGTCAGATGAATCAGTATTCCAGGTCTTTTTTGTAAGAAATGGGTACAGCGTGTTCAATCCCACAGAAGAGCTACTGTAGCACAAACTGCTGAAAAAGTTAATGCTGACTCCTTTGTATCATAACCAACATTAGTTTTTTCAGCAATTTGTCCAACAGTAGCACTTCTGTGGGATTGGACCAGACCGGCTAGCCATACACATTAATGAGCATTGGGTGACCCTGTCGCTGGTTTACCAGTTGTCCTTCCTTGGACCACTTTTGGTAGGTACTAACCACTGCATACCGGGAACACCCTACAAGGTGTGCCATTTTGGAGATGCTCATACCCAGTCATCTAGCCATCACAATTTGGCCCTTGTCAAAGTCGCTCAGATCCTTACGCTTGCCCATTTTTCCTGCTTCCAACACATCAATTCGAGAGCTGACTGTTCTCTTGCTGTTTAATATATCCCACCCCTTGACAGGGCCACTGTAATGAGATAATCAATGTTGTTCATTTCACTTGTCAGTTGTTTTAATGTTATGGCTGATTGGTGTATATGTATGTGTGTGACACAAAGGTTCATTAAATTAAATCCATCAGCTTTGCACACCTGGATACTAATATTTTTGAAGAAGTGAAGAAGTGGAAGCGTGATTTTAGACCTATCCTGTTCACTCTTTTGCACTGCACCTGTTAGTTGTTTCCCTTCACCTTTCACCCTCCAATAAGGATGTGATAATGGGAAGATGAGTTGTCAGGTATTTTCAAGCATGATATATATACACACACACACACACACACACACACACACACACACAAAGAAGTGTACTGTGCAGGGTTCAGCCATAAAAATATGAAATTGACGCTCAAAATTTGTTCTTTACACATTTCATAAAGGATTAAAGTCTATATTACGTGTTGTGTTTGGTTTGTTTTGCTTTTTATCTAAATATATATTTTCCCAGAATATTTACAGCAACTAATAATGAAAGCTTTGCAGTGTGTGCAGTACACTGAAGCATGTGCTCAGAGAGTGTTTGGTCGATTGGACTGAGGCCAGGCCTGATCTGAAGGCTGAGGCTTATTGTTTATTGTGACCGGGAGGGTAATAAAACACAAAATACTTCTTCTGTAACAGAGCCAAGTACGCCAAGCATCCAGAGGAAAGAGCCTGAGCTGGAGCTACATCAAACACCGCAGGCCTGTATTCAATTACAGTCCTGAATAAAGTTATGTCTGTCTCAACAAAGTGCTCATGTCAGTGTGTGTGTGTGTGTGTGTGTGTGTGTGTGTGTGTGTGTGTGTGTGTGTGTGCGCGTGTGGATAAACAGTGCCGGAGTGTATTTCAGGTCCGTATGCATTAGGAGAAGAGGTCAGCCTTTACGTACTTAATCTCATAGCAGTAAGTCAACAGACCTCAGAGCAGCATCCGTGTTCAGGAGTTGGTAAGTGGTGGATGAAGGTAAAAGCCTGGATGTAATTGTGATGGTTAGATTCTTTCTGTCTCCCATCTCATCATGTCTCCTGGCTATATATAGTAAAAGTAAGCAGGCCAAACATCTTACCTACTAGAAATACATTTTTAATTCGGTCTGGATTCGGTTTGTTAAATCTTCTCTGCTAATTTTAAGGCTTCTTTCACATGTACAATGTTTATTATTACATTTGAACGGAACACCCCCTGGTGTGTTTTGCCTCTCAGTGTGGTTCCTTTGTGCAGCAATCACCTTCAGGTGTGGAACAAAAAACTGCTCTGGCACCATCTAAGCAAAATGGTCTCGGTCTACTTACAAGTTAACTCTAGCACGGTTCAGTTGCAGTGAGAAAGCAAATTGACCCTAAAATGGCTCAACTGCAGGAAGTGAACCAAAAATGTCATGTCATTTTGCTTGCAGCATTTTTTTAAGCTGCTAAACCGAGCCAAAGCACAGAGCGGTAGCACTGCAGAAATGTGATGTGTTCTGGATATTTGAATCAATAAACGGACAAACAAACAAACAAACAAACAAACTCTCAATGTGATGCATTAACCTTCATCCTACCAAGTGGGGTCCATCTGGACCCCGCACCTATATGTTTGTTTGCCATTTTAAAAATATGTGACATACTGCCTCACCGTTTTATGAATTTGTCGGAATTTATGTCTTAATTAAAACACTAAAGCACCGGAAGATCAGCTTTTTGCATTGTGAAGGTATAATTAATTTGTTACTGGGGTCCAACCGGACCCCAGAGTAAAGTTTATCTGTCTTTCATTTTATAATTGAATAGCACACTGAAAGTTAACTTATTTTATTTCTTTTATGTTCCATAATGAAACTACCAAGGCATTCCTTCTTGGGGTCCGTGTGGACCCCACTGCTGCAATAAGCACAGGCTGCAAAACAAAAGCCCTAAATTATTTTACAATTACTTTTTTTTGTTTTAAATTCTGTAAGAAAAGACCTAAGTTGTAATCCAGAATGTTTTACAGCTGCATGAGCTGCAAAAATCATGTATATAATGCCAATTTTTTTTGTGGCACTATAATTTGCTACATGTATGCTAGTTATTGCAATATTATTGCAATGTTATTGCATTTATAATGCATAATTGATATTCAGCCATAGTGGATTTTGTTCTTCAATAAAGTTATGTCTGTTTGCTGCATTGAATTGGTTCTTACTGCATTGATTTCAAGGTATTCCCTCCTGGGGTCCATACGGACCCCGCCTGGTAGTTTGTGTATGTAAAATTGGCTGGTAGGATGAAGGTTAAGTGTGTTCTTTATGCCTTGGGCCCTTTAGTGTATTGCTGTTATTAATACAAGATGTTCTGAACAAAACTTATCTGGTGATTTTGTCTTTATAAGCTTTAATTTTAAAGAAAAGTATTGGGGTCCAAACGGACCCCACATGGTAAGATTAAGGTGTAAAATAGCATGGTAGGATGAGGGTTAAAGCTTTGAAGCTAGTTACATTATCATTTATTTAGCCCGACCTTTACGACCTCCATCCCTTGGGTACATTTTGTGACTCCTGAGTGCACTTGGAAATGGTTTAGTTTTCCATCTCTGTACATTTAACCAATGAATGAAAGAGTTTTATAAGCATGTTTTAATCAACACACCCCAAGGGTGATACTTTTTTGTTGTTGTTGTTGTTGTTGTTGTTGTTGTTAAGTTTAAATTATATGCAGTGTGAAACCATAGGCCATGTGCTCTTCTTTGTTTGGGTTCTGTTCTAGTCCTACTCTCCCCTTGTCCTCAGGACCAGTCTGTCCATTGGGTCATATAGGTGACCCAATGGACAGAGTCCAGTGTTACATATTAAACATTGTCTTCTTTCAGCTGCTCCTGTTAGGGGTTGCCACAGTGAATCATGCTTCCCAATTTATGAGCCGCATATTTGATTTGGCATAGGTTTTTACACCAGATGCCCTTCCTGACACAACCCTCCCCAGTGTATCCAGGCTTAGGACCGGCACTAAATATGCACTGGCTTGTGCAACTCCAGTGGCTGGGAATTTTATAGAATCTGCATGTCATTGATGTGATCTTTTATTACATATTAAACATGTTTTAATCCTCACATAATCATGATATAAAGTAACTAATTTTCTTGGTATCTTTAATTTCTGATCCACAAAACATTAATATATTGAGTCACTGAATACACCACGGGGCGGCATGGTGGTGTAGTGATGAGCACTGTCGCCTCGCAGCAAGAAGGTCCTGGGTTCAAAAAAAGAAAAAGAAAGAA
The DNA here is from genome assembly GCF_027579695.1 of Neoarius graeffei. Lineage (NCBI taxonomy): Eukaryota > Metazoa > Chordata > Actinopteri > Siluriformes > Ariidae > Neoarius > Neoarius graeffei. Next base: position 84,311,029 of record NC_083573.1, read on the forward strand.
AGAAAGAAAGAAAGAAAGAAAGAAAGCACAACTTTATTCATCACACACTTGTGAAATTCCTCTCTGCATTTAACCCATCTGAAGCAGTGAACACACACACGTGAGCAATGAGCGCACACACACATACCCAGAGCAGTGGGCAGCCATGCTAACAGCGCCCGGGGAACAGTTGGGAGTTAGGTGCCTCGCTCAAGGGCACCTCAGCCCAAGGCCGTCCCATATTAACCTAACCACATGTCTTTGGACTGTGGGGGAAACCGGAGCACCCGGAGGAAACCCACGCAGACACGGGGAGAACATGCAAACTCCACACAGAAAGGCCCCCGCCGGCCGCTGGACTCGAACCCAGAACCTTCTTGCTGTGAAGCGACCGTGCTAACCACTTACACCACCGTGCCTCCCCGTCGAGCCCAGCGGCCGACAAGGGTCTTTCTGTGTGGAGTTTGCATATTCTCCCCATATCTGCGTGGGTTTTCTCCGGGTGCTCTGGTCCCCCCCCCCACAGTCCAAAGACATGCAGGTTAGGCTAATGGCCTCGGTGCATGCATCACTTCCTCGTTTGGTGTAAGGATGGTACGATATTTCTGGTCGGTATGCAGAAGTGCCGGTGTTATGGCTGAGTCCATGAAGTTCACAAGGTGCCTCTTGGAGTTACCGAAGTTTACTGTTAATTATGTGCGTCATATCATCAGAGCATCAAGTACAACGCCGCAGAGTAAACTTGAAAAGGGTTTCAAGTTCTACATTTCGTCCTACCTCTGCAATTTTGAAGGTAAGTCGCTGATGCTAACATTAATTCTGGCTAGCCTGAGATGGCAGCCTAGTGATGTGACTGTTGTCTTTTGGTCATGAACCAAACTGCCCTGGTTCAGTTTAACCATGTTACTAGAAATGCCTATTTTTTAATGTGTTTGTATTTCTGATGGAAGTATCAGGCAAAAATAAGGCTAACGAGATAACAGTGAGGGCCCACTGCTACAGATCTATGAAGAAAACAGATACACCACACCAGCTGAGAGTAGGACTGGTTAAAATGACACGTTCAAAGTTCTGTTCAGTGTCTCCTTCAAAGTTCTGTTGAACTTGTTCAAAAGTTAGTTCAATACAAGTTCTACCCTTTTTCCCCTTGCTCTTACTTTGATAACCATAGGCAAAGATGTTGGTAGCCAAATGCAGCTGAGTAGCTGAATCATTAGCAGGCTATTTGGTCTATAGTAAACAAATGGGAGTTTGTTTTACAGTTCGAGCTATTATCATGTACCCCTATGGCTCAAAAGCAGAAAATAATCCACCTCAGCTATTCTTCAAACTGCATGTTCTAACTTAAATCTGTGGAGTGGGGGGGGGCTCGATCAGATCATCAGTGACAAAGTGTCGCGAACACACTCGGGAAGTACTTGTGATGATAAAATGATCTCTCCTGATCTTAACAACCCACTGTTTCTGCAATTCTGAGTCCTTTGGAAAGGTGTGGAAGCTCAGGTGAAAATTGGACCTAGTTGATGCTGTGCAGAACGGCACACGGCAGTGGTGGTTAGACCTGCTGTCCGCACGTTGTTGAAAGGATAATTTTGTCCGTTTACATGTCATGTTTAGTACATGTAGAGATGGGTCTGAAATATGGGAGAAACCTGGAAAAAACGGGAGTGTTGCCAGCTATGGACAGCACAGTGTGCGCTTTCAATGGCTACCGGATGTTTACAACCATCCTGACATTTTAGTGGAAATTACGTCACGTTCCGGCGTGCACATAGGGTACTGGTGGCTCTAAATTGACTGTAGGTGTGAATGTGAGTGTGAATGGTTGTCTGTGTCTATGTGTCAGCCCTGCGATGACCTGGCGACTTGTCCAGGGTGTACCCCGCCTCTCACCTATAGTCAGCTGGGATAGGCTCCAGCTTGCCTGTGACCCTGTAGGACAGGATAAGCGGCTACAGATAATGGATGGATGGATGGACGGATGGATGGATGAATACACCACATAACTAAGCTTTGCTCAAGCTAGCTAGACACAAACATTCAGCCTGAAATAGCAACCTTTGGAAATCTCATTACTTCATTTCAACTACTACTATTAATTACTATTACTACTATTACTATTAATGTCTGTACCAAAAATGTCCAAAAAAATGGTATCAATCTGGAGGAGAAAGAAGAAGGAAACAAAACATTCTGAGTATGGTATGTTAAGGTTGATGTGGCTTGTTATTTTATTTGTGCTGCTATCTATATGAAAGCTTGTTAGCTAGGGAAAAGGTAAACTAGCCACTGAGGTAAATATAGTGAGCTTGCCCACTCTGGGTAGCTAGCTCACATTACAAAGGCAAGATTTACTAGACTCATCAAGCCCTTGTTTCTCAAACAGATCTTATTCGCTAATGTAACATTTAAAATTTGTATTTACTTTGTTGGTTAGAGAGTAGCAGCTAATATTAGCTAGCTACAAGTTTAAAATTGTTTAAATAATGTTAATTTGGGGCGGCACGGTGGTGTAGTGGTTAGCGCTGTCGCCTCACAGCAAGAAAGTCCTGGGTTCGAGCCCCGTGGCCGGCGAGGGCCTTTCTGTGTGGAGTTTGCATGTTCTCCCCGTGTCTGCGTGGGTTTCCTCCGGGTGCTCCGGTTTCCCCCACAGTCCAAAGACATGCAGGTTAGGTTAACTGGTGACTCTAAATTGACCGTAGGTGTGAATGTGAGTGTGAATGGTTGTCTGTGTCTATGTGTCAGCCCTGTGATGACCTAGCGACTTGTCCAGGGTGTACCCCGCCTTTCGCCCATAGTCAGCTGGGATAGGCTCCAGCTTGCCTGCAACCCTGTAGAAGGATAAAGCGGCTAGAGATAATGAGATGAGATGAATGTTAATTTGTATCTAGCTAGCATATTAACTTTTTTGATAAAATTGATATCTTACTAGTTGGTTAGGATAGATGTTCATGGTGGGTTGTAATAAAGTTTATACTCTGTTGATTGATTTTTGTTAGCTTGCTTTAAGGCCCGGTCACACAGCACTCCGCGTCTATATCACGTACAAAAAGATACAAAAATCTGGTGGACGTGGTCGTAAGTGGTAATTTTTGGTCAATTTTGGCTTTGCCGTGCTTTGTACGGGGTATGGCCGTCGGCGGCTGTTTCACTGCCATAGCACTGCCAAATCACGGGTAACCGCGGCTCAGCGTCGTTGGAAGAGCGGCTTGCTGCGCATATAAAAGCGGTAGGATATGTTGAGCCTGTATCAGTTGGTTCTGTTGGTGCTGGAGCATTAAGATGAGGACATCACAGCGTTGAGGGTTCATGTTCACCCCTTGACATCTAGACTGCAAGTGCCGAGGTCTCAGAAAATTACGGTATTTACATGCCGCAAATCAGAAGTGATGCAGAAGTGATTAGACAGTGATCAATCGAATTTAGAACTTGTTTGAGACGTCGTTTAACGGGCTTAGACAGTGCTATGTACGCGGAAAAATCCATTTCTCAGTGATAAGCCGCTAAACACACGCTATATCCCGTGATACCAACGCGTAACACCCGTCCGATGACCGTGCTCTGCCCGTGACAGACCGCCAAACTTTCGCGTCTTACCACGTCTCCCCAAGTTTTAATAACGGCCGGGACACTGATTATCACGTGTTTTTCACCTGTGTTGCACGTCTTTACCACGTGTGCCGGCCGTGGTTGTCCGCGGTCTAAAGTTTTGAGCAGTCCAAAACTTTTTGCCGCGTCCGACGCCGTTCCGATTTTCCCCTGCGTCCTGTCACGTCTGTATATCGACTGTAACACGTCTTAACTTCGACATCAACACGAACAATATCGTCTGCTTCACGGGAGAGCACTTTTTGACGGGTTTTGGCCGTGATAAAACCGTAAAGCGCTGTGTGACCGGGCCTTTAGCTAAATAGTTTGGCTGTTCCTTCTTCTGGAAGAATGAGACATTTGTGAAAAGACAAATTGGCTATGTCATAATATTGAGGTGATGGCAAAACATACCCCAGTAGGCAAGTTTGGCTGTTTACATTAAATTAATGACATTTGGTAGACACTCTTATCAAGAGCAAGGTACAACATATCTAAAGCAGCCTGGCGAGCAGTTGGGGGTTAGATGCCTTGCTCAAGGGCACTTCAGTCATTCCTACTCATCCGGAGAATCAAACCAATGACCTTTTGGTCCCAAAGCTGCTTCTCTAACCATCAGACCATGGCTTCCCAATTTAATCCATCCATCCATTATCCATAACCACTTATCCTGTGCAGAGTCACAGGCAAGCTGGAGCCTATCCCAGCTGACTATGGGTGAGAGGTGGGGTACACCCTGGGGGAGTCACCAGGTCATCACAGGGCTGACGCATAGCGACCAACAACCATTCACACTCATGGTCAATTTAGAGCCACCAGTTAGCCTAACCACATGTCTTTGGACTGTGGGGGAAACCGGAGTACCCAAAGGGAACCCACACAGACATGGGGAGAACATGCAAACTCCACACAGAAAGACCCCCATCAGCCACTGGGCTTGAACCCAGAACCTTCTTGCTGTGAGGCGACAATGCTAACCATTACACCACCGTGCTGCCTTCCCAAGTTAATGGTTTTAATATTTTATTGTTTTACTGAATCTATTATTCTGTTTGATTGTTTTGATTATTTCATTTTGCTCTAAATGCTTTAGAAGTTCTTATCCAACTCATTTGTTTACACTGTATCTGATAAAGTAAAGAAGTACAGCACCAGTCTAAAGTTTGAACACACCTTCTAATTAATTTTTTTCTTTATTTTTATTAATTAAACACACTTCATGTCTTAAAATAATGATGGATGTCATTTCTCTTTACTTACTCGAGCGGTTATTGATGACATAATAAGGATTACTACAGTTGTGGAATAGGACTATTTACTGTATTTTTATTATTTACTATTCACTGTTTGATCTCAAATGCATTAAGAAGGCAAGAAATCGCACTAATTAACAGGTGTACCTTGTCAAAAGTTAATCAAAAAGCATTCCCGGTGGCTACCTCATGAAGCTGGTTAAGATAATGCCAATAGTGTGTAAAGCGTCATCAAGGTAAACGCTGGCTACATTAAAACCTATGGATGAGAAGGTGTTTCCAAACTTTTGACTGGAACTGTATTTCAAGGGTCTTTTCTGTGATGTGCTTACTCAATGAATGAATGAATGAATGAATGAAGTCATGTTACATGCATTTGCTCAGTGGATGTTTGTGTGATAGGGTCCATGGTCATGATCTCACCTAGGGCCTCACAAATCCACAGGCCAGCCCTGCTTGTGTTAACATGTGTTTATTGCCTGATTGTGTTCACCTATTCTGTGTTTAGTTCTGATTAATTTGTCTGTTTATACCCTTTTGTTTCTTCTGTTTATGTCCCATTGTGGAGTCTTATCAAGCAATCAGTTACAGTAAGTCTGAGCAGAGTCCTGTATTTGTATTTCCTGGTTATGACCCTAGGTCCTGTTCCTTAGTTATGTTGTATGGACTGTCATCTGAAGCGCTGCCTGTGTTCTGACCTTTGCCATGGATTGTGTTTACTCCTTTGTGTCTTGCTACATTCTCCACGCTCTTCATATTATAACCAATCTGACTATAAAAATTAAAGGAGAACTGAAGGCAATTATTTTCATCTCATCTCATCTCATTATCCCTAGCCGCTTTATCCTTCTACAGGGTCGCAGGCAAGCTGGAGCCTATCCCAGCTGACTACAGGCGAAAGGCGGGGTACACCCTGGACAAGTCGCCAGGTCATCACAGGGCTGACACATAGACACAGACAACCATTCACACTCACATTCACACCTACAGTCAATTTAGAGTCACCAGTTAACCTAACCTGCATGTCTTTGGACTGTGGGGGAAACCGGAGCACCCGGAGGAAACCCACGCGGACACGGGGAGAACATGCAAACTCCGCACAGAAAGGCCCTCGCCGGCCACGGGGCTCGAACCCAGGACCTTCTTGCTGTGAGGCGACAGCGCTAACCACTACACCACCGTGCCGCCCGGCAATTATTTTATTATCAAAATTCTATTTATCTCATCTCATCTCATTATCTCTAGCCGCTTTATCCTTCTACAGGGTCGCAGGCAAGCTGGAGCCTATCCCAACTGACTATGGGCGAAAGGCGGGGTACACCCTGGACAAGTCGCCAGGTCATCACAGGGCTGACACATAGACACAGACAACCATTCACACTCACATTCACACCTACAGTCAATTTAGAGTCACCAGTTAACCTAACCTGCATGTCTTTGGACTGTGGGGGAAACCGGAGCACCCGGAGGAAACCCACGCGGACACGGGGAGAACATGCAAACTCCGCACAGAAAGGCCCTCGCCGGCCACGGGGCTCGAACCCAGGACCTTCTTGCTGTGAGGCGACAGCGCTAACCACTACACCACCGTGCCGCCCGGCAATTATTTTATTATCAAAATTCTATTTATCTCATCTCATCTCATCTCATTATCTCTAGCCGCTTTATCCTTCTACAGGGTCGCAGGCAAGCTGGAGCCTATCCCAGCTGACTATGGGCGAAAGGCGGGGTACACCCTGGACAAGTCGCCAGGTCATCACAGGGCTGACACATAGACACAGACAACCATTCACACTCACATTCACACCTACAGTCAATTTAGAGTCACCAGTTAACCTAACCTGCATGTCTTTGGACTGTGGGGGAAACCGGAGCACCCGGAGGAAACCCACGCGGACACGGGGAGAACATGCAAACTCCACACAGAAAGGCCCTCGCCGGCCCCGGGGCTCGAACCCAGGACCTTCTTGCTATGAGGCGACAGCGCTAACCACTACACCACCGTGCCGCCCGGCAATTATTTTATTATCAAAATTCTATTTATCTCATTTTATTAAATATCAGAATGCATTTTTGATAGCTATTTTGTCACTGCTGTAGCAAGTGATGAGTGTTTGAAATATGCTATGTAATATATCAGTCCATATGTCAAAGCAATGGCCGTAAACGAGATTCGTTGAGACCTGTGTGAGACATCGTAGGACGGAAGTAAAACATACAGCGGAAATCAAAGTGACCAACATCTGCCAACGTTGTGAAAAGACGCGCGCGCCCTCTTTCGAATCCTGACGTAATCAAACTGGAAGTTTTGTTTGTTTTGATAGCAATCAGGAAAGTTTGAAAAAAGTAGGCAGTAATCGTCATTTATACTCGTTTTTGTGCAATATTTCATTTGGAAAACAGTTTTCAAAATGGCGGCACTGACACCTGGCTGACACTTCACGTTTCGAAGTCTCGCACAAGTCTCGTGAAGATCGCGCAGATAAGCGACGCCTGCCGTGGACCAAACGGACTAATTTCAACATGGCTAAAAACCGAATAGGCCAATAAGTATAATATTTAATCGCAATTAGTTGTCAATACGAGTCACGATATAAGGTTACTGAAACCGAAAACGTAATTGAATAACACATATTAATTAAGAAATAAAGCAAGTTTAAAAATGACTTCGGTTCCCCTTTAAGTGTTACAATTTTGTACAACAAACCACATATCTCAGTAATTTTATCATATTTTTCTTCCATAATTTAAAACTCAATAATAATTTGAGTATCCAGAATTCTGTTATCAAAGTGGAAAAGAAAAAAAAATAAACAGATGGTGGGTCAAGCCCTCAATTAGCCTTCAGACAAATACAGCAGAAAGGAAAAACACTAACACTAATTCACACGTGTTATCTGTTTAATTCTGAAGAAGAAAATATAGATAAGTATGACCCTTTTGTGACATTATCATGTGCAAAAAAGTGAGAAATGAAGTACATTATCTTGCAGGCTTTGTCTGGAAATTAAAGGAGGAAGAGCGAGGTGGGAGAGTCGCATTGTTTCTCTGATACCCTTTGAGTTTCAAAAAAATTCATCATGAGTTATATTTTATTTGTTTCACTCACTGACTTAGCATTCTTTTACCTGGCCCTTTAGGGGCTTTGCTTTCCTTTATTCAATTTCTCCTGCAGAGATGTGAAGTGTTTCTTTAAAATATCCTTATATTTACTTCCTTTGGTAGACATAAAGTCTTGTATATCCCATTTTCCAATGATTAGGCCTACTAGCTCCTGTGAGAGACACAGATTAGAGACTGTGTAGCATATACCATCAGGAGACTTCATTAAAACTTCTACATCTCCTCTTTCTCTCTCTCTCTCTCTCTCTCCTTCCTCTCAAGGCTTATAAAGGAGTCTACCTGTATAGAGTTACCTCTCCTGACTGCTGCCATAGAGTGGAATAAATTTGATATGCACCTCAGTGAAGTCATTATTATAAAGGGAATTGCTGCTATGACAATAAGCTTTTCTGTTGCATAACCGGGGGCGAACAAACCTGCAAACACGGCCAAATCCTTTTTAATAAGCCTGTGAGGAGGAAACATTTATAGTGTTATAATGTTAGAGATTTATACTGTGCACTTTGGAAATTTCTCTAGAAATATGGCACTATCCAGTGTATACTAGTACATTTACTTAGGTTTGTGCATTATATTTGCATTTTCACATCTACAATTCAGTGTGACTCTGTAGTTGTCTTTGTATTTACATCTTACACATATTTGTATTTAGTTAGTAACAGGGGTCAAGTCAAGTTTCCCTGGGGATTGGATTTTTTAAGGGAGATTAGCGTTGATAGGTTGGGGAGGATATATCTAACTTTACAGAAATATTATCACCCATGCACATTCAGAGGTTATGACATTTTTATTACTGATTTTGCCACTGCTCTTTTTAAATTTTGTGGAGCTCACTTCAGTTTCTGTCTCCTTATTATTATCATCATCATCAACACCCATAATATCTCAGGAAACTGAGATATGTGTTTGTGACAGTTCGTAGGAGGGGGAGGAGCACAGAAAGACAGCAGGCCAGAATAAAGTTCCATAACTTATGGTTTATTTGTTCTTTTCAGACACAAAATAATTCTCCCAGTCACACACACACACACACACACACACACACACACACACACAAGTCGTCTGGTTCAGGAGAGAGCTCACTTCCTCTGCTCTCTCTTTCTTTATATAGGGCGCGGTCACTGGGAAGACACACAAACACAGGTTAATTGACATCAGGTGTAGTGATTCTGCCACTTACCTTCCCTGACTCCTCCCTCCTGTCACAGACCGGCGCTTGACCACGCCCCCGCTGCCACATACCCCCACCGCCCGACTCAGATACCAACGGGTGATCCACGCATTGGCATTCTTCATGCGGTGGAGCCACTGGAGGGGCACGTGGTCCGAACAGAGGGTGAAAGGGCGTCCCAGCAGGTAGTAGCGGAGGGCGAGGACCGCCCACTTGATCGCGAGGCACTCCTTTTCGATCGTCCTGTAGCGCCCCTCACGTACTGACAGCTTTCTGCTGATGTACAGCACTGGATGGTCCTCCCCCTCCACCTCCTGGGACAACACAGCCCCCAGCCCTCTGTCTGACGCATCCGTCTGTAACATAAAAGGGAGAGAAAAGTCAGGGGAGTGTAACAGTGGCCCCCGGAAAGTGCAGCCTTTACCTCAGAGAAAGCCCGCTGGCATTGCTCCGTCCACTGGACCGGATCTGGTGCCCCCTTTTTAGTGAGATCAGTCAGCGGGCTGGTGACGTCCAAATAATTAGGTATAAACCTACGATAGTAGCCAGCCAGCCCCAGGAACTGTCTCACCCCCTTTTTGGTCTTGGGCCTCGGGCAGGCCACAATTGCTGCTGTCTTGTTAATTTGGGGATGCACCTGCCCGTTGCCCAAGTGGAAGCCCAGATACCGTACTTCCACCCACCCAATCGCACACTTCTTTGGGTTGGCTGTGAGACCCGCTCGCCTCAGCGACCTAAGGACGGCCCTCAGGTGTTGTAAGTGCCACTGCCAGTCATTACTATAAATAATGATATCATCGAGGTATGCGGCCACATAGGTGGTGTGGGGGCGGAGGACCCTGTCCATCAGCTGCTGAAACGTAGCGGGCACTCCAAACAGCCCAAAAGGAAGTGTGACAAACTGGTGTAAGCCGAACAGTGTGGAAAAGGCCGTTTTTTCTCGGGATAATGGAGTCAAGGGGATCTGCCAATAACCCTTTGTCAAATCCAGCGTCGAGTAAAAGCGAGCCATGCCTAGCCGATCGAGCAACTCATCAATACGAGGCATTGGGTACGCGTCGAATTTAGACACCGCGTTGACTTCTCTGTAGTCCACCTGGACAACATCTTGATTTTCTCTCGCTCCCTGGAGGAACACTGGGGTCATGTCCGGCAGGTTCTTCAACGCCTGCTAGAGAACAAGCTGTTTGTTAAGGTGGAGTTCCACCAAGGCTCTGTCTCATTCCTGTGGTTCATCATCTCTCCAGCAAAGATCCAGATGGATCCCCTCAAGCTGGAGGCAGTCACTGACTGGCCCACCCCATCTTCGAGATGAGAGCTCCAGCGCTTCCTGGGGTTCACCAACTTCTACAGGCACTTCATCCACGACTTTAGCACGGTGGCCAGACCTTTCTCAGCCCTGACCTTGACCAAGACCAAGTTCAAGTGGGGGGGAAGAAGCAGATAAAGCCTTTTCCAGGCTCAGGCACAGGTTTACCACAGCACCCATTCTCACCATACCTGATCCAACCAAGCAGTTTATTGTCGAGGTTGACATTTCTGAGTCAGGGGTCAGAGCTATACTATCCCAGAGGGCTAGTGACAACAAGGTCCACCCATGCTCCTTCTCCCGCTGGCTATCCCCAGCCGAATGGAATTACGACATTGGCAACTGAGAACTACTGGCTGTTAAACTAGCCTTGGAGGAGTGGAAGCACTGGCTCGAGGGGTCAGAGCTCCCCTTCCTAGTCTGGACTGATCATAAGAATCTGGAGCACCTCAAGTCCACCAAACACCTTAATTCCCGTCAAGCCCGTTGGTCTCTCTTCTTCTCTCAGTTCAACTTCATGCTCTCCTACCACCCAGGCTCCAAGAATGGCAAACCCGACACCCTGACCAGGATGTTCTCTTTCCACCAAGAGGAGTCCAAGCCACCCGAGACTGTTTTTCCTCCACGCTGCCTGGTGGGAGCCGCCATTCTAGAGGTTGAGACACTCATGCAGAAGGCCCTGGAGCAGGACCCCGGTGAAGGTAACCCCAAAAACACTCCTCCTAACCATCTGTTTGTTCCCTGTCCTGTGCGAACCCAGGTGCTGCAGTGAGGTCATGGCTTCAAGCTGGGCTGTCATCCGGGAGCCACCCGAACCCTGGCACTCATCCAGCAGGGCTTTTGGTGGCCATCCATCAAGGAGGATGTCCAGGAGTTAGTAGCAGTCTGCGACACATACTCCCAGAACAAGACAGCCAATTGACCCCCTGCTGGCTTGCTAAGACCCCTCCCGACTCCACATTGACCTTGGTCTCACATCGCCCTGGACTTCGTCACAGGGCTCCCCAACTCAGGTGGCAACACATGCATCCTCACTGTTATTGACTGTTTTTCAAAGCCCATCCATTTCATTCCTCTGCCCAAGCTTCCCTCAGCCAAAGAGACCGCAGAACTACTCATCCACCATGTTTTCTGCCTACATGGTCTGCCTACCGACATTGTTTCTGACTGGGGTCCTCAGTTCACTGCACAGTTCTGGACAGCCTTCTGCAAACTCATCGGGCCACCTGTAGCTTCTCCTCAGGCTTCCACCCACAGACCAACGGCCAGGCAGAACGGGCGAACCAGGATTTGGAGGTTGCACTCAGGTGCATGGCGCCCAGGGATGCCAGTTCTTGGAGCAAGTACCTACCCTGGATCGAATATGCCCATAACACTCTCCCTTCCTCTGCCACAGGCAGGGGTGATAGCGTTCCGGCGCCGCGCCGGATTTCCGGCGTACCGTGGCTGGGGAAAAAAAAAATCTAGTTCGCCCATTGTCCTGTGTCATTCTGAGATGCGCAGATAGACAGTAAAGGGAATTCGCATGATATGGAACTAGTGGGAAAAAAGTGCCGTCACGGCACGAATTAGACCTCGAGGGTCTAATTCACTAAGTCACTTTTTTCAATGATTTACCATCTTTTTTTCATCTTGAAAAATCCAACAATATTGGATTGTTTTTTGAAGTCATCTTCCAACCAGTTCTGAATGTTCTTCTGGTGGTGGTGGAGGTTACCAAAATTTTGTATGTGCACTGTGCAGCGTTCAATTATGTCCCCTCCTTCCCGCTTCCCTTGCCCCCCCCCCCCCCATCTTTGCACACTGCAAGCCAAGTTCTGATCTGCTACAGTCAGTTGTTTTTCTTTTAATTTCTTGCTTTTTTTAGGGCAAAAATACCCGGGTCTAGGCTCAAAATACCCAGGGCAATAGCCCTGAGTGATAGGGCCTAACGACGCCACTGGTTAGTAATTCTTTTTCACTGCCTTTGTATTGATTGTCTTGTTTGTATGTCTGTATCTACATTGTTGTAGTATTGTACTGTTTGTGTTGTTTATATTTGCACTGATGTAATACAGTGCTCTATTTTGTCCATTGATGTTACACCGATTCTACCAAGACAAATTCATAGAACAGGTTGTCCCATGAGATCAGTATCGTAGGAGAAAATTAAAAACCAGCAAAACCAAAGCTTTTATTTACAGAACTTGGTCAATATAGCCACCATTTTTCTCAATACAGACATTTCTTTTACTTGGATATTTCTATTACTTGGATTTGTGTTCTTTTGTGCTCAGATACAACATAGTGTGTAAAAAATATAAAAATATATATTCATGAAACCTATTATGATGGACTTATGGGATATTTTTGCAACTCGTTTTCTTTCTGATTTGGTCAAAAGGCTATTTAACCAATCATTTATCTTTGCATAATTAATTAAAACAAACTAATGTGACAAAGGCAAGAGTTAAACTGAATAAACATGGTCCCTGCTTGTTTGAAGACAGATATTTGTTCAAAACATCTGAGCTAAATGAAACAACTGATTCCAAGTTTCGATAAGTGACATAATGATAGTCCAATGATATCAGTAGAGTTCAAATATATGCTTTGAATGTACAGTGGTGAGTTTCCCAAAAGCCTCTTAACGCTAAGAGCATCTTAACTAGGAGAGAAAGTGTTCATGATGCTGCTTGCTCTACCATTTAATGATGATCTTTGTGCTACGATGCTTTTGGGACACTTGGCCCAGTTCAGTTAAAAGCACATCACATCATATTTCACTCTTGGATACTAAACATGTAGACTAGACTACGTTCCATCCAAAGACCACTTCATAAGTAAGATACATTTTTATTTATAGAGGCATGAAAATAACCTATTGAATAATGCCACTCTGCAATTTACTCTAAACACTGAAGGCAGATCTATTGATATTTCTGATGATTTGTAATTATAAGATGATATACGGTATAGAGGATAGATTAGGGATAAAATTCTCATTTTAAGTTGTTCAAATTCTGTAAAGCTGCTTTGCGACAATGTTTATTGTTAAAAGTGCTATACAAATAAACTTGACTTGATATTACATGGTTGTGCCAAAATATGAAGTTATCTTCCAGTGGTGAACGTGTTCACAAGTTAGAGAAGCAAATGAGTGAAATATTTTTCAACATGAGAAGATAAACTTCATATCTTCATGCCACCGTGTAATGTTCTTTGTATTATATGGACAGATTCACACAAAAAAATGCAAGTTAATCAAAATAATTTTAATTTTGAACCGGTTTGCCATTTTGACAGTGTGTCTATCTTCAAGCCAATGTGTGATTTTTTTTTCTTTTTATTATATAGACACATTCACAAAGTACCCAAATTTATCAAAACAATTCATCAATTTCCTTATGAGTCACATACAGTGGTGCTTGAAAGTTTGTGAACCCTTTAGAATTTTCTATATTTCTGCACAAATATGACCGAAAACATCAGATTTTCACACAAGTCCTAAAAGTAAATAAACAAATGAGAAACAAATATTATACTTGGCCATTTATTTATTGAGGAAAATGATCCAATATTACATATCTGTGAGTGGCAAAAGTATGTGAACCTCTAGGGTTAGCAGTTAATTTGAAGGTGAAATGAGTCAGGTGTTTTCAATCAATGGGATGACAATCAGGTGTGAGTGGGCACCCTGTTTTATTTAAAGAACAGGGATCTATCAAAGTCTGATCTTCACAACACATGTTTGTGGAAGTGTATCATGGCACGAACAAAGGAGATTTCTGAGGACCTCAGAAAAAGCGTTGTTGATGCTCATCAGGCTGGAAAAAGTTACAAAACCATCTCTAAAGAGTTTGGACTCCACCAATCCACAGTCAGACAGATTGTGTACTGTAGTAACCCATGATGTGGGTGGAGCACAGAAGCACAGCAGGCAAGAGTTCGTGTTCACACAGACACTTTATTTTGCTATTTACCATCAGCTTTTCAGCTTCTCTCACTCACACAGTCACACACACGTGTCCTGGCCGGGGGGAGACTCTTCTCTGCTCTCCCGCTCCTTTTATCCTCCATCCCTGCAACAAACAAACACACACATTAATTGACACCAGGTGTAATGACTTAGCCACTTACCTTCCCTGACCCCACCCTCCATTCACAGACTGCTGCTTGGCCACGCCCCCGCTGCCACATACCCCCATCGCCCAACTCAGGCCGGGGAGCCATCCGGCCTGAAGCCGACTCCCCCCCAACGGGACAGGAAGTCCCCCACCACCATCTGTGCCCCCGGCCTGTGGATCACCTCAAACTTAAATGGCTGGAGAGCAAGATACCAATGGGTGATCCGCGCATTGGCATCCTTCATGCGGTGGAGCCACTGGGGGGGCACGTGGTCTGAACAGAGAGTGAAAGGGCGCCCCAGCAGGTAGTATCGGAGGGCGAGGACCGCCCACTTGATGGCCAGACACTCCTTTTCAATTGTGCTGTACTTGCTTTCATGCATCGATAGCTTTCAGCTGATGTACAGCATGGGGCGCTCCTCGCCCTCCACCTCTTGGGACAAAACGGCCCCCAGCCCTCTGTCTGATGCATCAGTCTGCAAAATAAAGGGGAGGGAGAAGTCAGGGGAGTGTAAAAGTGGCCCCCCACACAGTGCAGCTTTTACCTCAGAGAAGGCCTGTTGGCACTGCTCTGTCCACTGGACCGGATCTGGAGCCCCCTTTTTAGTGAGGTCAGTTGGTGACGTCCGAATAGTTAGGTAGAAACCTACAGTGGTGCTTGAAAGTTTGTGAATCCTTTAGAATTTTCTATGTTTCTGCATAAATATGACCTAAAACATCATCAGATTTTCACACAAGTCCTAACAGTAGATAAAGAGAACCCATTTAAACAAATGAGACAAAAATATTATACTTGTTCATCTATTTATTGAGGAAAATTATCCAATATTACATATCTGTGAGCGGCAAAAGTATGTGAATCTCTAGGATCAGCAGTTAATTTGAAGGTGAAATTAGAGTCAGGTGTTTTCAATCAATGGGATGACAATCAGGTGTGAGTGGGCACCCTGTTTTATTTAAAGAACAGGGATCTATCAAAGTCTGATCTTCACAACACATGTTTGTGGAAGTATATCATGGCACAAACAATGGAGATTCCTGAGGACCTCAGAAAAAGCGTTGTTGATGTTCATCAGGCTGGAAAAGGTTACAAAACCATCTCTAAAGAGTCTGGACTCCACCAATCCACAGTCAGACAGATTGTTTACAAATGGAGGAAATTCAAGACCATTGTTACCCTCCCCAGGAGTGGTCGACCAACAAAGATCACTCCAAGAGCAAGGTGTGTAATAGTTGGCGAGGTCACAAAGGATCCCAAGGTAACTTCTAAGCAACTGAAGGCTTCTCTCACATTGGCTAATGTTAATGTTCATGAGTCCACCATCAGGAGAACACTGAACAACAATGGTGTGCATGGCAGGGTTGCAAGGAGAAAGCCACTGCTCTCCAAAAAGAACATTGCTGCTCATCTGCAGTTTGCTAAAGATCATGTGAACAAGCCAGAAGGTTATTGGAAAAATGTTTTGTGGATGGATGAGACCAAAATAGAACATTTTGGTTTAAATGAGAAGCGTTATGTTTTGGAGAAAGGAAAACACTGCATTCCAGCATAAGAACCTTATCCCATCTGTGAAACATGGTGGTGGTAGTATCATGGTTTGGGCCTGTTTTGCTGCATCTGGGCCAGGACGGCTTGCCATCATTGATGAAACAATGAATTCTGAATCATACCAGCAAATTTTAAAGGAAAATGTCAGGACGTCTGTCCATGAACTGAATCTCAAGAGAAGGTGGGTCATACATCAAGACAACGACCCTAAGCACACAAGTTGTTCCACCAAAGAATGGTTAAAGAAGAATAAAGTTAATGTTTTGGAATGGCCAAGTCAAAGTCCTGACCTTAATCCAATCGAAATGTTGTGGAAGGACCTGAAGCAAGCAGTTCATGTGAGGAAACCCACCAACATCCCAGAGCTGAAGCTGTTCTGTATGGAGGAATGGGCTAAAATTCCTCCAAGCCGGTGTGCAGGACTGATCAACAGTTACCGGAAATGTTTAGTTGCAGTTATTGCTGCACAACGGGGTCACACCAGATACTGAAAGCATAGGTTCACATACTTTTGCCACTCACAGATATGTAATATTGGATCATTTTCCTCAATAAATAAATGACCAAGTATAATATTTTTGTCTCATTTGTTTAACTGGGTTCTCTTTATCTACTTTTAGTTCTTGTGTGAAAATCTGATGATGTTTTAGCTCATATTTATGCAGAAATATAGAAAATTCTAAAGGGTTCACAAACTTTCAAGCACCACTGTATGATAATAGCCAGCCAGCCCCAAGAACCGCCTCACCTCCTTTTTGGTCTTGGGCCTCAGGCAGGCCTTAATCGCTGCAGTCTTGTTAATTTGGGGACGCACCTGCCCATGACCCAAGTGGAACCCCAGATACCGTACTTCCACCCGCCCAATCGCACACTTTTTCGAGTTAGCTGTGAGGCCCGCCCACCTCAGGGACTTTAGAACGGCCCTCAGGTGTTCCGAGTGCCGCGGCCAATCATGACTGTAGATTATAATGTCATCTAGATAGGCAGCCACGTAGGCAGCATGAGGGCGGAGGACCCTGTCCATAAGTCACTGGAACGTAGCGGGCGCCCCAAACAACCCAAAAGGGAGCATGACAAATTGGTGTAAACCAAACGGTGTGGAAAAGACCATTTTCTCTCAGTATAGAGGAGTCAAGGGGATCTGCCAATATCCCTTTGTTAGATCCAGTGTCGAATAAAAGCGAGCAGCGCCTAACCGATCAAGCAGCTCATCAATGCGAGGCATTAGGTACGTGTCAAATTTAGACACCACATTGACCTTTCTATAGTCCACACAGAACCGGACCGACCCATCGGTCTTGGGAACCAGGACCACTGGGCTGCTCCAGTCACTGTGGGACTCCTCGATTATGCCCATTTCGAGCATGGCCTTGAGTTCATACCGAACCACCTCTTTCTTGTGTTCAGGCAAGCGGTAAGGGCAGCTACGCACTACCACCCCCAGGGGCGTTTCGATGTGATGCTCTATGAGGTGGGTACGACCCGGAAGGGGCGAGAACATATCGGAAAATTCCTTCTGCACCTTGGCTACCTCCGTGAGTTGGGTCAGTGAGAGGTGGTCTCCACAAGGGACCGGAGTGGTCCGAGATGTTCTCTTCTTTACCTCCGGCCCCAGCTCCGCCTTCTCTGGGACTACCAATGCCAACGCCATGGGGACCCCCTCATTCCAGCGTTTTAAAAGGTTTAGGTGGTAGACTTGCAGTGCCCCACCCCTATCCGTTCGCTTCACCTCATAGTCAACATCCCCGACTCGCCGTGTGATCTCGAAGAGCCCTTGCCACTTGGCGACTAATTTAGAACTCGACGTGGGCAATAATACAAGCACTTTGTCTCCCGGCGTGAACTCTCTAAGGCGCATGCCCCTGTCATACAGCCAGCTTTGATGTTCTTGTGCCTGCTGCAAATTCTCCTGCGTTAGGTGCGTGAGGGTGTGGAGTTTTGCGCGCAGGTCAAGAACATACTGGATTTCATTTTTACTTGGTGAAGGTCCCTCCTCCCAATTTTCCCGCAGCACATCCAGAATGCCACGCGGCTTGCGCCCATATAATAATTCAAAGGGAGAAAACCCTGTGGAGGCTTGTGGGACCTCTTGTACTGCGAATAACAGGGGTTCGAGCCACTTATCCCAATTACGCGCATCTTCACTAACGAATTTCCAGATTATGTTTTTGAGTGTATGGTTGAATCGCTCTACTAATCCATCCGTTTGCGGGTGATATACACTGGTGCAGATAGACTTGATCCCCAGTAACCCATACAGCTCGCGCAGTGTGCGTGACATAAACGAGGTGCCTTGGTCTGTCAGGATTTCTTTCGGAATCCCGACCCGGAAGATAAAGCGGAAGAGCACTTCCGCAATACTGCATGCTGAGATATTGCGGAGAACCACTGCTTCCGGATATCACGTTGCATAGTCCACTAGAACTAAAATAAAGCGATATCCCTGTGCTGATCGATCTAATGGCCCGATGAGATCCATCCCAATTCGCTCAAACGGGGTCTCGATTAGAGGAAGAGGGCGCAACGGCGCTTTTGGAGTGGCCGCGGGATTTACTAATTGGTATTCACAGCACGCCGCACACCACCGACGGACATCCCCGCGAATCCCTGGCCAATAGAACCGGGCCATTATTCGGGCTAGTGTTTTGTCTTGCCCCAAGTGTCCAGCCATGGGATTAAAGTGAGCCACATGGAATACGAGTTCCCTACGGCTCTTTGGGATTAACAATTGGGTTACTCGTTCCTTAGTTTGAGTGTCCTGCGTCACTCGGTACAATCTCTCTTTAATAATGGCAAAATAGGGGAAGGTCGGTGCCGCACTTGGCTGAAGAGTTTGACCATCGATTACTCTCACTTGGTCAAACGCATGCCGCAGAGTCTCGTCTCGTGACTGCTCTAATGGGAAATCCCCAAGAGAATCCCCGAGAGAGGGAGGAGGAGCGGGGTGCTCCTCACTCTGATGCGGTGTTGACATAAATGGCTCTGCAACAGCTTCTCCAGCTAATGCCACACCAGGATCTTCCCGTGACTTACTAGGGCAGGACCCACTATGTGTTAAATACTCCATTAGTTCTTTAAATCCCGGCCAATCAGTACCCAAGATCAACGAGTGGGTAAGACGAGGACTAACCGCCGCCTTTATTCTATGCGTTTGGCCCCAGAATAGAATATGGACAGACACTAGAGGGTAATTGTGAACATCCCCGTGCACACACAACACTTTCACCGTTGGTGAATTGAGGTCTGATTACAACCAGAATCCACCAAAGCATGATATGTATCCCCTTGAATACTCACCGGTATGCGATATGTTCCGGCCCGATCGGGGGCGGTTTCTGGCACATCGGGGATCCAGATGACAGCCCCCACCTCCCTTGCGGAGCCCTGACTCTGGAGATGCTCCGATTCCCCGCCGCGCCAGCACACTGACCCAGGCTTTCCCTCTGCACCGGTGTTATGGGTGTCACTCACCTGAGGGGGAGACACAGACACAGAAGAAGGAGATGGGAGGACACCACGGGTGCGATGGGCTGGCTGGGGAGGATCCAGCCGCCACCTTCATGGCAGTGGAATGGGGTGGAGAGGGGGACAAGAGACAGGAGAGAGAGAGGGAAAAGAGAAGCAAGGGGAGACACCTCGTCTGCCTGCCGTCGGAGCCGCCTCCAGATGGTCCTCCACCAGCTTGATGGCTCGTTCCAGCGACACCGGGCGGTGACGCTGGACCCATTCTGTCGTTCCTTCCAGCAGTTGAGAGATGAACTGCTCCAGTGCCACCAGATCGATGATCTCATCAGCGTCGCAGTCTTCCGCCCTCAGCCACCACCGGCAGGCATCCCGGAGTTGCTGGCTGAATGCAAACGGCCGGCCGACCTCCTCCAGTGCCAGCGTCCGGAAGTGCTGACGATGTTGCTCCGGGGAGCGGCCGAGCCGCTGCAGAATGGCTTTCTTTAGGTCAGCATAGACCAGCCGGCTGTCAGCAGGGAGCTGCTGTGCTGCGAGCTGCGCCTCGCCAGTCAGGAGTGGGAGGAGGCGCGCTGCGTGCTGCTCCAGTGGCCACCCCCACACCTCGGTTGCTTGCTCAAAAAGAGCAAGGAACACTTCCGGATCGTCCTGCGGTCCCATCTTCGGTGGCAGGCAGCCCTGCTGACATGAGCAGGTGCCGGAACGCCTGACGATCTTCCTGCTGGGCCAGCATCAAGGCTTCGAAGCGCTGCTGCTGCTCCTTCCGGAGGGTGATCAGCACTTGATGCTGGTTCTGCTGGGTGGTAGCGAGGGCAAGGATGAGCTCTTCGAACAGGGAGGACTCCATGGGGTGGTTTCCTTCTGTGCATCCCAGGTTTCAGCACCACTGTAGTAACCCCTGATGTGGGTGGAGCACAGAAGCACGGCAGGCGAGAGTTCATGTTCACACAGACACTTTATTTTGCTATTTACCATCAGCTTTTTAGCTTCTCTCACTCACACAGTCACACACACACGTGTCCTGGCCGGGGGGAGACTCTTCTCTGCTCTCCCGCTCCTTTTATCCTCCATCCCTGCAACAAACAAACACACATTAATTGACACCAGGTGTAATGACTTAGCCACTTACCTTCCCTGACCCTGCCCTCCATTCACAGACTGCTGCTTGGCCACGCCCCCGCTGCCACATGTACAAATGGAGGAAATTACCATTATTACCCTCCCCAGGAGTGGTCAACCAACAAAGATCACTCCAAGACCAAGGCATTTAATAGTCGGCGAGGTCACAAAGGACCCCAGGGTAACTTCTAAGCAACCGAAGGCCTCTCTCACATTGGCTAATGTTAATGTTCATGAGTCCACCATCAGGAGAACACTGAACAACAATGGTGTGCATGGCAGGGTTGCAAGGAGAAAGCCACTGCTCTCCAAAAAGAACATTGCTGCTCATCTGCAGTTTGCTAAAGATCACGTGGACAAGCCAGAAGGCTATTGGAAAAATGTTTTGTGGACGGATGAGACCAAAATAGAACTTTTTGGTTTAAATGAGAAGTGTTATGTTTGGAGGAAGGAAAACACTGCATTCCAGCATAAGAACCTTATCCCATCTGTGAAACATGGTGGTGATAGTATCATGCTTTGGGCCTGTTTTGCTGCATCTGGGCCAGGACGGCTTGCCATCATTGATGGAACAATGAATTCTGAATTATACCAGCGAATTCGGCGGCACGGTGGTGTAGTGGTTAGCGCTGTCGCCTCACAGCAAGAAGGTCCGGGTTCGAGCCCCGTGGCCGGCGAGGGCCTTTCTGTGCAGAGTTTGCATGTTCTCCCCGTGTCCACGTGGGTTTCCTCCGGGTGCTCCGGTTTCCCCCACAGTCCAAAGACATGCAGGTTAGGTTAACTGGTGACTCTAAATTGACCGTAGGTGTGAATGTGAGTGTGAATGGTTGTCTGTGTCTATGTGTCAGCCCTGTGATGACCTGGCGACTTGTCCAGGGTGTACCCCACCTTTCGCCCGTAGTCAGCTGGGATAGGCTACAGCTTGCCTGCGACCCTGTAGAAGGATAAAGTGGCTAGAGATAATGAGATGAGAATGAGATGAGACCAGCGAATTCTAAAGGCAAATGTCAGGACATCTGTCCATGAACTGAATCTCAAGAGAAGGTGGGTCATGCAGCAAGACAACGACCCTAAGCACACAAGTTGTTCTACCAAAGAATGGTTCAAGAAGAATAAAGTTAATGTTTTGGAATGGCCTTAATCCAATTAAAATGTTGTGGAAAGACCTGAAGTGAGCAGTTCATGTGAGGAAACCCACCAACATCCCAGAGTTGAAGCTGTTCTGTATGGAGGAATGGGCTAAAATTCCTCCAAGCCGGTGTGCAGGACTGATCAACAGTTACCAGAAACGTTTACTTGCAGTTATTGCTGCACAATGGGGTCACACCAGATACTGAAAGGAAAGGTTCACATACTTTTGCCACTCTCAGATGTGTAATATTGGATCACTTTCCTCAATAAATAAATGACCAAGTATAATATTTTTTGTCTCATTTGTTTAACTGGGTTCTCTTTATCTACTTTTAGGACTTGTGTGAAACTCTGATGATGTTTTAAGTCATATTTATGCAGAAATATAGAAAATTCTAAAGGATTCACAAACTTTCAAGCATCACTGTATAAAGATTTATGTCATGGTTTTGGTTCTCTATGTCCCAGATGTAGTTCGTAAGAAAAATGAGTGGTGTATTTCCCAGTAAAACACTCATGGCTATATAAAAAACTTATTATATTAATTAGATAAATGAGGAAAAAATACATTAAAAAAAATGCTTCTGAACTAATTGCCATTGATATTGTTCATGAAAATACTAATTTAAACAAAAATAAGGATATTTTGAACAAGTCCAGTCTCCATTTGCTATCAAATAAGCTTTTTCACTTGATATGATGTATACTTACACACCTGCGTACTGTTGTTGTTGTTTTTCTCTTTGCTTTCCTTTTAATTATTTAAGTTTGCTTTTAATTATTTATCTTTCTTTTCCTGTCTTTTTCTTTCCCTTTCTTAAGAGTGGCTTTAATATTCCATAAAAAGCAACTTAATATCTTATCGAAGTCTATACTGTCCTCCAAAGAAAAAGAAAAATGACAAAGGTATGAATCAACATCAGCTTTATGTAGCTGCTTATCCTGTGCAGGGTCGCAGGCAAGCTGGAGCCTATCCCAGCTGACTATGGGCAAGAGGTGGGGTACACCCTGGACAAGTCGCCAGGTTATCACAGGGCTGACACATAGAGACAAACAACCATTCACACTCACATTCACACCTACGGTCAATTTAGAGTCACCAATTAGCCTAACCTGCATGTCTTTGGACTATGGGGGAAACCGGAGCACCCGGAGGAAACCCAAGCTGACACGGGGAGAACATGCAAACTCCACACAGAAAGGCCCTCACCAGCTGCTGGGCTCGAACCCAGGACCTTGAGGCGACAGTGCTAACCACTACACCACCGTGCCGCCCCTGAACCAACATGTAGGATTTAAAGTATTTACATTGTATGTCCAGCACTACATCAATCAGCCCTAACATTGAAACCACCTGCCTAATATTGTGTAGATCCTTCTTGTGCAACCAAAACAGCTGAGACTCGTTGATGCCTGGACTCCACAAGACCTCTGAAACTGTGCTGTGATATCTAGCACCAAGACATTAACAGCAGATTCTTTAACTCCTGTAAGTTGTGAGGGGGGGCTTCTGTGGATTAGACTTTCTTGAATGGATTGAGATTTGAGGACTCTGAAGTCAACACTTTGAACTCTTTGTCATGTTCCTGAACAATATTTGCAGTGCAGCAGGGTGCATTATCCTGCTGAAAGAGGCCACTGTCATTAGGGAATACTGTTGCCATGAAGGAGTGTACATGGTTTGAAACAATGATTAGGTAGGTGGTCCGTGTCAAATAACATCCACATAAATGCCAGGACCCAAGGTTTCTGAGCAGAACATTTCACAGAACATCACACTGCCTCCACCAGCTTGGCTTCTTCCCATAGTGAATCCTGGTGCCATCTCTTCCCCAGGTAAGCAATGCATACACACCTGGCTCTCCACATGACAAAAAGAAAACATGATTCATCAGACCAGGCCACCTTTTTCCACTGCTCGATGGTTTGGTTCTGATGCTCACGTGCCCATTGTAGGACAGGGATCAGCATGGGCACTCTGACCAGCCTGCTCTTACACAGCCCCATATGCAGCAAGCTGTGTTGCACTGCGTGTTTTGACTCCTTTCTATCATAACCAATATTAGCTTTTTCAGCAATTTGTCCAACAGTAGCACTTCTGTGGGATT
The DNA here is from genome assembly GCF_027579695.1 of Neoarius graeffei. Lineage (NCBI taxonomy): Eukaryota > Metazoa > Chordata > Actinopteri > Siluriformes > Ariidae > Neoarius > Neoarius graeffei. Next base: position 84,334,927 of record NC_083573.1, read on the forward strand.
GGACCAGACCGGCTAGCCATACACATTAATGAGCATTGGGTGACCCAGTCACTGGTTCATCGTCTGTCCTTCCTTGGATCACTTTTGGTAGGTACTAACCACTGCATACTGGGAACACCCTACAAGATGTGCCATTTTGGAGATGGTCAGGCTCAGTTGTCCAGCCATTACAATTTGGCCCTTGTCAATGTCACTAAGATCCTTACACTTGCCCATTTTTCCTGCTTCCAACACATCAACTTCAAGAACTGACTGTTCTTTTGCTGCCTAATATATCCCACCCCTTGACAGGGCCACTGTAATGAGATAATCAATGTTGTTCATGTCACTTGTCAGTAGTTATAATGTTATGGCTGAATGGTGTATATTCATGATAACATGGTCCAGTAGTCTATTTTCAGAACCAGACTGAACAGACACTTAATAAGAGTATTTTCCATACAAGGCAGCAGTCAAATCGATAGCATCAGCTGGAAGCTCGGTGAGTAGAGCTCTCTCTCTCTCTCTCTCTCTCTCTCTCTCTCTGACACTGATCTTTCATTCTTTAGTCTCACTGACAACTACCCCATTCATTTTTTAATGTCCCGTCCAGTTATCAGTTTAAAGGCCTATCAGCAGTGTCGGAAATGGAATGCAAATCACTCCACTTGGGGGTTTTCAACAAGCTCTCAAATGAAGTATCTAGCCCATTAAAGAGGAAATTTCATCAGTCATTCATAAATTTCGAGATGAATCTGAGGTGCTTACTCTGTAAATGTTGTTCTTTTGTAAGAGGGAATCTGTGGCAGGGAAGGTGCTGCTGGGTTCTGCAGCTGAATGTGGGGAAAGCCATGGCCTCATGGTTAGCAAAGCAGCTTTGGGACTAAAAGGTTGCCAGTTTGAGTCCCTGGACCAACAGCAGTGGCTGAAGTGCCCTTGAGTGAGACACCTAACCCCCAACTGCTCCCTGGGCTGCTCTGGATATTCTGTAATGTAATGTTTTTAGAGATTTTAAAGCTTGGTCTTCTGAAGCATGCCTGAAGGTTTCTGGATATCTTCCATGTCTGGCATCTACTCTTCCATTTCCTCCATGAGCTCCAAAGCTCCATCTGTATATCACAATTACTTCTCTGAGTATAATCATTAATGGCAAACACACCATATATATATATATATATATATATATATATATATATATATATATATATATATATATATATATATATATATATGTCAGTCACTGAGTCACATACAGAGATTAAGATATTGATTTGAGTCTGAAAATGTCTGTATTGTTGATATAATGGAACAACTAGCAATAAATTTAATCATACAGTAGGTTGTGTTGTTGACATAAGAATTTTGATTTAGATACAATAATTGGTCACATGATCACAGACACTGAATAGTACGCACCCGAGAAAAATGTCTGCATTGGAACGCTATAAAGAAAAGGAAGGAAGAAATAAAACACTTCAGGAAGTGCTGTTATAGAGAAAGAATCAAGAGGGCTGGTGTAAAGTGGCCTGATGTGAAGCAAAGATAATGTTACCACCCCAAAGTTTATTAGGTTCTGAAAACAGGATGTCCTGTAGTGTTTTATTCTTCTAACACTACCATCTATATTGAATTCATATCTGTTTATGGGTAGTTCTTCTGTAATGGAATTACATTCACAGCAAAATGTGGTAACCTTTTTTTAGTTGCAATACTCAAGATAATGGCATTAAATAAAAATTTCACACTGTATGGGGTATCTTTTGACCCTAAAAAAGCATAGAAAAATTGGCTATGTTTAACTCTGAACGCAAAATCTTTTATGAGGAAAGAAAAGTCAGTAACAGAATTACGTCAGGGGAAAAAAACCTGAACTTTCATTTCTTAAAATTCAAACCAAGATTTCTCTGAAGTGACATTGCTATAATTGGTGTGATGATTTTTAAATCTGGTTTTCAGCCCATTTTGCCTTGGATTCCAAATTTTAGCAAAATCACTGAGCTGACAAGTTAAGGCTGTCTTAATAATTTTATAATTGTAGCCTCTCTGCTGAAAAATTGCTCTTATATAGGTTAATGTTGTGGACTGTTTGTGAAACAAGTTGTCACTTGCGTTATAGAAGATCCTTCATCTTTCCCACTCTTGAAGTTAATAAGAAAACAAGTGTTGCCAGGCAAAATAAACCTCACCCAGCAGCACTTATTTTATACCTTCCATCCATCCATCATCTGTAGCCGCTTATCCTATCCTACAGGGTCACAGGCAAGCTGGAGCCTATCCCAGCTGACTATGGGCGAGAGGCGGGGTACACCCTGGACAAGTCGCCAGGTCATCACAGGGCTAACACATAGACACAGACAACCATTCATGCTCACATTCACACCTACAGTCAATTTAGAGCCACCAATTAACCAAACCTGCATGCCTTTGGACTGTGGGGGAAACCGGAGCACCCAGAGGAAACCCACGCGGAGAGCATGCAAACTCCACACAGAAAGGCTCTCGCCAGCCGCTGGGCTCGAACCCAGGACCTTCTTGCTGTGAGGCAACAGTGCTAACCACTACACCACCATGCCGCCCTTATTTTATACCTATATTTTGATAATGGGGGTCGCAGGCAAGTTGGAGCCTATCCCAGCTGACTACGGGCGAAAGGCGGGGTAGAACAGGATAAAGCGGCTAGAGATAATGAGATGAGATGAAATGAGATTTTGATAATGGTAATATTTCTCAATCAGATGTCAGGTTGTAGTCCTATGAAAATCCATGACCTTGAGTTTGACATTTCAAAGTCCTTTAAGGTCAAAGGTCATGGTGCCAAGTGAAAGCCCAAATGGCACTTCCTATAAGTTGATAATAGTAAATATCTGTCTACCATTAACCGTTTTCAAGTTACAGTCCTCTGAAAATCCATGACCTTGAGTTTCACCTTTCAAGGTCACTCAAGATGAAAGCTCATGGTGCCAAATGAAAGGCCATATGGGAGTTCCTATATGCTCATGATAGCAAACATCTGTCTCTCGGCAACCATTTTTGAGTTATAATAGAAAATGTTATTTTGACCGAAAGGTTGACCTTTCCGGTGACCTTGACCTTCACCTTGACTCAATTGCCCCCAAAATTTAATCAGGTAATCTACAGACCATTGCCCACCTACCCTGAAAATTTGAAGTCAATCCGTGCAACCGTCTAGACGCTAGATTGTTAACAGACAGACACACACACAAACAAACAAACAAACAAACAAACCACACTGATTACAATACCTCAACCCACTTACTCTGTCACGGGTGAGGTAAAAATATGCATGTGAGTTTTTTTCCAGGCAAAGGAATTTGCACTTTCAAATCTCTTTGCAGTTTTGTTGTTGTTTTTGTTGTTTGCCATTTGTCTTAGAGAGAAGGAAAAAAGTGATGACAGAAACTAACTTGGCTTGTTGACACAAAAAAAGTCCTTCCCATGCCAGCACCTGGTATTCCCAGGCAGTCTCCCACCAAGTACTTACCACGTTAAGGCACACCAGTTGGCACCAATCTACATTTGTATAGCCCTCGACCTCTCGCCTATTACTGTACACAACTATTGTTACAGTGGGGGCCAGTCCTCTGGTAACTGTGAAAGTTTGACTCCCTACTCACATCTGTATTGCATCCTGCCTCACCAGATGGCAGTAGGTACCATTTTTATGATGGTCTTTGGTATCTCCCGGTCAAGAGGCTATCATGCTAACCACTAGGCCAACTCTCTGGTTGACACAACCCAATATTAACTGTAACTATAAATAATTAAACGTCATTTCTTCTTCTTCTTTTGGCTGCTCCTGTATGTTCAGGGTTGCCACAGCGGATCTGTTCCACATATTTGATTTGGCATAGGTTTTACACCCCTCCCTTCCTGACACAACCCTCCCCAGTCTATCTGGGCTTGGGGCCGGCACTAAGTATGCACTGTCTTGTAGAACCCCAGTGGCTGGGTATTTTACCTCATCTGCATGTCTTAGAACTATGGGGGAAATCAGAGGACCCAGAGGAAACCCACACAGACATGAGGAGAACATGCAAACTCCACACAGAAAAGGCCCCCATCAGCCATGAGGTTCAAACCTGGACCCTTCTTGCTGTGAAGCAACAGTGCTAACCACTGCACCACCATGCCAGCCAGTTAAATGTCCAGCCATCCAGTATCTGTAGCTGCTTATCCTGTGCAGAGTCGCGGGCAAGCTGGAGCCTATCCCAGCTGACTATGGGCGAGAGGCAGGGTACACCCTGGACAAGTCGCCAGGTCATCGCAGGGCTGACACATAGAGACAAACAACCATTCACACTCACATTCACACCTACGGTCAATTTAGAGCCCCCAATTAGACTGACCTGCACGTCTTTGGACTGTAGGGGAAACTAGAGCACCCAGAGGAAACCCACACAGACACAGGGAGAACATGCAAACTCCACACAGAAAGGCCCCTGTCAGGCATGAGGTTCAAACCCAGACCCTTCTTGCTGTGAAGCAACAGTGCTAACCACTGCACTGCCGTGCCGCCCAGTTAAATGCCATTTATTAATAATTTTTTTAATGCTATTGTGTGAGATGAATAACCAGTGTGTGACATGCTGTTATTGGAAAATTTCAGGGTGGTAACAGTAACTAATGGCCCTTTTCCACTACCCTTTTTCAGCTCACTTCAGCTCGCTTCAGCTCACTTCAGCCTGACACGGCTCGCGTTTCGACTACCAAAAACCAGCACGACTCAGCTCGCTTCAGCCCTGCTTAGCCCCTAAAACTCGCACCGTTTTGGAGTGGGGCTGAAGCGAGACAAACCGTGCCGAGTGAGGCTGGGGGCGTGAGCAGACACTCCCCTGTGCACTGATTGGTGAGGAGAAGTGTCCTCACATGCCCACACACGCCCCGCGAGCGCGCTGGGATCTGTAAACACCGCAAACCCGGAAGAAGAAGAATTACGAATTACGAGAATTTCTGAAGCCTTATGCGCCTCGCCTCATCTATACGCTCTTGCCAGTATCTGTCCGCGTTGTCGGTGACAACAAGCCACAGCACCAAGACCAGCAACACTAACGACTCCATGTTTATTGTTTACTATTCGGGTCGTGAGACTACTGCTTACAAGATCACTGATGTCACTGTTTGCGCTGCTTAACGACATCACGTGACGTCCACCCACTTTCGCTAACTCCACCCAATGTGTCCACCCACTTCCAGCCAGCACGGTTCAGCGCGGTTGTAGTCGAAATGCAACTCCAACAGCCCCGCTCAGCCCAACTCAGCACGGCACGGCTCAGCCCGACTCAGCTGCGTTTGTAGTGGAAAAGCGGCATAAGGTTCATGTTGGGCCACAGTGCTCCACTATATCACTGAGTAATGTCCTATAACAAACAGCATGCTCTGTTGTATTTTATTCCTTTTATGATACCATTTATTTTACTTAAAGAACTCGGGGGTGACATTTTAAAATGTTTCTATAATTGTAAATAAAAATTTGAGAGTTTTTTTCAAATAGAATTACTTTAAAATAAAGCATGAGACTAGCATTACAACATGATTGTCAAGGAATTATTTAATATTCTCATCTCCTTATCTCTAGCCACTTTATCCTGTTCTACAGGGTCGCAGGCAAGCTGGAGCCTATCCCAGCTGACTACGGGCGAAAGGCGGGGTACACCCTGGACAAGTCGCCAGGTCATCACAGGGCTGACACATAGACACAGACAACCATTCACACTCACTTTCACACCTACAGTCAATTTAGAGTCACCAGTTAACCTAATCTGCATGTCTTTGGACTGTGGGGGAAACCGGAGCACCCGGAGGAAACCCACGTGGACATGGGGAGAACATGCAAACTCCGCACAGAAAGGCCCTCGCCAGCCAAGGGGCTCGAGCCCAGACCTTCTTGATGTGCGGTGACAGCACTAACCACTACACCACTGTGCCGCCCACAAAATATTTCCTGGTAAGGAAAATCAATAAATAAGTAAATTCTTTTGCCGAAACTCTGCTCCTTAATACTGCATGAGCGCTCACTGAAGCGAGGAGGTCAGGCTCTGTAAACCTGAACAATGTTATCACTTCGCTGTGCAGTAAAAGAACTGTCTGTTACAACACAGAACAAGTCAGTGTAGACTGATAAACACACTCCGCCTGCTGACCGTATGTGTGTATGTGCGTGTTACTTTTTAATCCTGTATGTGTGTGTGTGTGTGTGTGTGTGAGAGAGAGAGAGAGAGAGAGAGAGAGAGAGAATGGGGTATCTTCTCTTCTCAGTGTGTGTGCAGGTCTATCTCACATTTCACATAACTGTAGCAGAGCTGGATGATAACATCTCGGCCTCTGTTCTGTGTGTGTATGTGTGGGTACAGCTTCGACATGTCTGTTCAGCCAGCACCTGCCATGCTGCTCCCATGCCCCTCCGCTAATCCCCTTGTCCAATTCATCTGTGTTCCACACACTCCTTCCTCACTTTATTAAAAAAAAGTGACAGCATAGGGGGTGAAATAATGACGCATCCTTTTTCGTGCACTGTGTGGATTCCTATCTGCTCATTTCAGTGAGATCCATGATGGATTTATAGCGCACAATGCTAAAGTATGCTAGCATGCTAGTGCATCTAGCTAACTGTCCTGTACAATGGCTCATCTCGCTATCGGCTTATTACGATCTCAGGAAGTGATTAATTGTGGAACAAACCTGCTAGTTTGTCAGCCACTGTAATTTGAAAACATCATCAGGATCCTTTCAGAAAGGGTTGAGGAATGTTCACTGTTCACTGGACAGCATTTCCAGTTGTAGAAACATGAACAAAGCCTCAGGTCCTCTTTCATGTACATTTGCGAATTTGCGCTTTTCCCCCTCTTTTTTTCATGAGAACCAATTTAGCAATCATTGGAATTTTTCCTATTCATTGCACAACCTAAATCTCTCCATTCACCCTGTTGTCAAACTTGTTTCAATCCCACATCCTGTTTCCCACTAATTGCCTTCAAAATGTTGGCATAACTTCTTCACGTAACTCCTGTACAATAACAGGAACGCAGGTGTGCACATGCCTAAAACACCCTCTTTTTCACCCTCACAAAATCATTTCAGCACTCGGGCTAAAACAGCGTGACCAATCGAGTGGGAAGTGAGATGGCTGAGACCCGTGTGGAGGCTGAGACAAACTCAGGAGGTTAGCGCACACCCTGCGAGGCCTCTTCCTGTGCTGTCGCACCACCACATGTTCATTTAGAACAAATTACTTTGCAACACTTCCTGGAATGTGTGGATATGATGGAGGACTCAGTAAAAATCAGTTAACACAGTTCCACTTTGAGATATAGACCGGCGGGGTGAAGCTGAAAAAATGCCAATTGGTAACGAACTGAGTATAAAATATAACACAGGCTGCAGAGAAGCGATATGTCACACTGTGACCCATATATTACAGCACTTAAATTGCCAGAGAAGCAGAACTCACCAGTAAGTGATGAGTGTCCTAGGGAGATTGGAGGTGGCTGATATTTCATATTAAAACCAGGCTGTTGTCCTACTTTCTGAATTAGATATGATGAATATCATCAGGTTTAAAGTAATTTACAGTGCATCTTAATGTGCAATAAAATATGCATGCGGATATTTCAAAGCATTTTTATCTTTCAACAATGTCTGAAACAAGATATTTCTGTCACACGGGGGAAAAAAGCGACAGTTGCAGTGTTAATATTGCAGTAACTCTTTTATATATAGATGTGTGAAATATCACAGTTTTTATTCTTCTAATATTACTAAAGTAAAGGTTTGAAGAACTAAAAAACTTGTGGTTAACGGTGCATTTGAGCCAAGGCCTTTAGCAAACAAAACCACTTTAAGTTAAATAGATTAGTGTGGATTGCATTGATTAAATTCAAAATTCAAATTTCACATACACAATCATACAGAGTATGACATGCAATGAAATGCTTATTGCAGTGCTCCATAAGTCATGAAGATAGTTGGGAGGTGGGGTTAGTAGATAGAGTGCTCTGCAAAATATGCAGAACATACAGTGTGTGGTTAGCGCTGTTGCCTCACAGCAAGAAGGTCTGGGTTCGAGCCCCGTGGCCAGCGAGGGCCTTTCTGTGTGGAGTTTGCATGTTCTCCCCGTGTCCGTGTGGGTTTCCTCCGGGTGCTCCGGTTTCCCCCACAGTCCAAAGACATGCAGGTTAGGTTAACTGGTGACTCTAAATTGACCGTAGGTGTGAATGTGAGTGTGAATGGTTGTCTGTGTCTATGTGTCAGCCCTGTGATGACCTGGCGGCTTGTCCAGGGTGTACCCCGCCTTTCGCCCATAGTCAGCTGGGATAGGCTCCAGCTTACCTGCAACCCTGTAGAACAGGATAAAGTGGCTAGAGATAATGAGATGAGAAGAGATGAGATATATATATCAATCAATTATCTGTAGCCAGTCAGTTGAGGTGGTTTGGGCACCTTGTTAGGATGCCCCCTGAACGCCTCCCAGGGGAGGTTCTCTGGGCATGCCCCACCGGGAGGAGACCCCGGGGCAGACACAGGACACACTGGAGAGATTACATCTCTTGGCTGGCCTGGGAACGCCTCCGTATTCCCCCGGAAGAGCTGGTGGAGGTGGCTAGGGAGAGGGAAGTCTGGGCTGCTCTGCTTAGGCTGCTACCCCTGCGACCCGGACCTGGATAAGCGGCAGGAAATGAATGGATGGATTATCTGTAGCCGCTTATCCTGTGCAGGGTCACAGGCAAGCTGGAGCCTATCCCAGCTGACTATGGGCAAGAGGCAGGGTACACCTTGGACAAGTCGCCAGATCATCACAGGGCCAACACATACAACCATTCACACTCACAGTCAATTTAGAGCCACCAATTAGCCTAACCTGCATATCTTTGGGGAAAACTGGAGCACCCAGAGGAAGCCCACACAGACAGAACATGCAAACTCCACACAGAAAGGCCCTAATCAGCCGTTGGGCTTGAACCCAGGACCTTCTTGCTGTGAGGTGACAATGCTAACTACTACATCACTGTGCCACCCTATCTATCTATCTATCTATCTATCTATCTATCTATCTATCTATCTATCTATCTATCTATACACACACTCCAGAATATGTATAATTATTCTATCCATATTCACTGGATATGAGCAATCATTCACTCTGATTGGCTACTCTACTACTAGGCTATCAGCTCATATACCGTGAGTAGAGAAAAACAAAATGGCAGCGCACATTTGTCAGATGTATCACTTTATCAAGTATTTAAAAGAAACATAAATAGCTAAAAGAACATAGGTCCCCCCCCCCATATCTCCTGTTCCACACTCCAGCCCAGTCGGTGGTGGTAATCAGGGCCGTCAACAGGGGGGGACAACCGGGTATTTTGTCCCGGGCCCAGGCATGAGGGGGGGCCCAGAATTGGTCCCTCATGAAGATGCCATTAATCATTCTGCTTCATTTCAAAATGTGTTGATTTGGGGGAGAAAAATGTGCTATATTTGCATTCAGTGAATGATTTCTGGTTCTTTTGCCTTTATTGTCTTCGAAAATAGATTCAAGAACCCACCTACCACCCCAATGCAGAAATGGTTTGGTCTTTGATTAAGGCGCCAAATAACACAGCACTATTCCATCATAACGCTTCGACAATAAGCGTGCGAGCCCGTTTGCCAACATGCACAAGTCAGGAGCAAAGAAAAGAAAAGAGAAAAAGAGATGAAGAAGCCAAGAGCCTCAGGGGCTCACTGCATAGATATTTTAGAAGATTCAGATGATGCAGCAGGTGGTGAAGGCAGTGGGGCAGCTGAGCCAGGTAAGACACAGATAACTTTTTTCCAGCCCCGTAATGTAACCCCAGCACGCGCGACGCGCCATTCATAATTATAAAGTAGGGGATAGCAGGGTACACTGAGTGAACACTGAAATGCACAGGGCATTGAATTATTTTATAAACATATTGGTTTAATAACACTGTGTTGCATATATCTCAATGAAGCAAAGAATAGCACATTGGCCTGCAATCATATCCAAATGTTTTAGGCACGCTTGCTGAGCTGCGCTGAGCTGGACTCCGGTTAGCTGAAAGCCCGTGGAAAGCTGCCTCTTGTTAATTAAACCTTATTTTGTTGGAAATCATCCCGTGTAGATACGACGGCATGTGAAATTGCCAGCTAGATAGAGTTTAATGTAACGAATGGGCTATAAATGGGGTGTTTTGAGGTTAGTCTGTTGCAAAACATTAAACTTTCGCTTAGACTGGATACTCTTCAAACAATTCCCTTGCTCAAGTGAAAAATGATAGGCCTGTATGAAAAGCGCAATTAATGAAAGTAGCCTAATAAGCCCTAAATGAATAAAACAACCTCTGTTTTATTGTTGCTGCTTACACGTTAAGATTTTGAAATCTTCTCGGTCCAGTTCTATATCCAGGGAACGTTGTAATCCTTTTGGTTTATCCGTAATAAACGTGTCAGGCCCCAGGTCAGATAGGCTAATGTTACGTGGTTGGGAGGGTGTCAATTTTTTTTGTAACATTCTAAATCGAGTACAGAAAGGACGTTTATGAAAAACAAGACAAAAAAATACACTGAAAAACTCACTGTACACATCACTAGTGGTGATGCTTCTATGTTCAGATTTTGGGAAAGCCATAACTCCGTTCTCATTGAGGCCCAGTTCCATCCCGTAAACAATCATTTTGGTTTATCAACTACCTGCGCTCAAACATGTCACAGGAGAGGCTCAATGGGCTGGCTATGCTCTCTATAGAGCGCGAATTTGCAAAGAAGCTGGACTTCAATGACCTTATTGACGACTTTGCCACAGCAAAAGTCCGCCGCATTGCATTTCGCACCTGAATAGTTGCAGACTAAGGAAATGTTCAAACTGTAAATATGTTGAAATAAAATGGTTGACTGTTATAATGGGCTTGGAATACCTGTTATTTAAGGGTTGGAGTGAATGGAGACTGTGAAAAGAGGGGTTGGGTGTGGGTGGTTGCTGTGTGGCGATGTGCGTGCACGCGTATGTGTGTGTGTGGGGGGGGGGGGGGCACTCAGATTATTGGGGGGGGGGGGGGGGGGCACTCAGATTATTTTGTCCCGGGCCCAGCCAAAGCTGTCAACAGCCCTGGTGGTAATGCACCTTTAAGTTGGTTTGCCAACCGCCAAAAAACTCTGAAGAAGAAAACAAAATGGCGTAGCATGTTGCTGAACCAACCAAGGACGAAATAAAAACTCTACTCAAAAATAAAACCCCAAAAAATACAAAGAAGGCAACAAAATATGGAATAAAAGTATTTGATGATAAGAAAGTATATATTTTTTTATTTTTCAAAAATTATTATTATAGCATTTTTCACAAACTGCTATTGTCATTTTACCAGTTTGTTTACATTCTAAGCAGAAATTATTTTGTTGGACATTTTGTGTAAAGTTTTTATTTATTGAATTTGCAAAAAATAAAAATGCCGTTTCTCAAAATCCAGTGAACACGGATAGAATAAAACCGTTATTCCACTCAATTTCATCGTACATGGCTTATAGCCAACTCGGCCATCAGCTTATGTTGGACTCGATTTTGTGGAATAACTATTAAATATATATTGCACCAAAGAAAAAAATAGAAATCTGTATTGCACTGTCATGAAGTTGCATGAAGTGGTACAATTACAATAGAAATGTACTGTATATATTGCACTTTAGTTAGATGAAATTGCATGAAGAGGTGTAAGATTGCAAACCAATATACCACTGTTATTAAATATTTGATTTTGATTGGTCAGAAGATGTAGATTATTTTTCTACAACAGCAGATGTGAAACTTTTAGCAGGTTTATATTGCTAGAATTATAATATGCTATTGTTTAGTGACTGACCATTCATGTAAATGGATTACAGTTTTCTTCTTTCCTCCACAGAAACATTTAACACTTTGGAATGTGCACTTATTGGAAAATAATCAACTTTAGGGTGGTAACTGTAACTCCAATGAGGGACGCCATGGTCAAAAGGTTAGAGAAGCAGCTTTAGGACCAAAAGGTTGTTGGTTTGATTCCCTGGACCAGCAGGAAAATGTGTGGGTGGGGGAGTGAATGAACAGCATCCATGGCTGAAGTGCCCAAACCCCCAACTACTGTGCAGCACAGCTGCCCACTGCCCTGGGCATGTGTATATTCACTGCTTCAGATGGGTTAAATGCAGAGGAAGAATTTCACTATGCTCTAATGTACATGTGAATACTATATACTGTATATACCTCAGCTGTTTTCTAACTTTATATCATAAACAGCTACTGAGCATGACAAATCAATATGACTACAGGGAAATACAAGTAGTCCAAAACACACCACACACAGCCAGATGGCTGACTCACATTGCTAAATCATGTTAGTTGATAATTGAGCAATCACTCCGAAAATCTGTAATACTGTGCCATATCATAAAACCATCCTTCGAATGCTAACAGTGGTACTGATCACTCATTCCTCATTAACTCGGACCATTTCTCCATCTGTAGCAAATCCACAGGCAGACCTGGCTGGGCTTCCTCTGCCCATTTGCTTTAATAGATTTAATTTGTCTTTTAATGGACACATTTTAAAGTGGCTAGGTGGTTTGTGGCTAGCTTTCAGATGCTCATGGCTTGCTTTCAAAAGCAACATGTGGATTGGCTGTAGGTGAAATGTGTGAATGTAAATCAAGGTCGGCTAATGGTTCTGCTGCACTCATGCTTACGCTCGGTGATGTGGTTCAGCTTGGCCTGGATGGTCCCAAATCAAAACCCTATTGAAAGATTTCTGAAATGCTTACTGATGGGTGAGCTCCATTTTCTGAATAACACGTGACCGAGATCACTTCCTTTACAGATATCAAGATGAGGACCCTTTTTGTTTCCAGCCAAAAGACGATTACTGCAACACATAAAGATTTGGATGTGACAGGGTTTGCTGTTTATAGGAAATTTAACAAGAGTGTTGTTTAATGGTGTTACCATCACATGAAGTTGACAGTTTCCTGTAGCAGCACATCCTGTCATGTTTTATTGATTGCATATTGTAGGAACAGTCTCAAATATCTTTTAAACATTGGTTGGTTCTGTGATATCTGGTACAAAACTAACTCATATCGGTTCTACAACTGTAGGTTTAGCCATTTCTAGTGGGTCACATTGCTGTCTCACAGTTCGAGGGTCCTGGGTTTGATTCTGAGCCTGTGCACAGTTTCTCGTGGTCTTCTAGTGTCCATGTTTATAGGTTCTCTGGTTTTTGCTCACATCCCAAAAACATGCCAGTTGGTGGATTGGCAATGCTAAATTACCCCTGAGTGTGAATGAGTGTGTGAATGTGTGTGTTCATGCCCTGAAATGGACTGGTGTCCCATCCAGGGCTCCAGATCCACCATGATCCTGACAAGGAGGAAGCAGTTACTGAAAATTAATGACTGAATGAATGAATATTACAGACATGCATTTTTTTTTGTTTGTTTTCGACTTCACAATTTTTTTTTTTTTTTGCCTTTTCTAAAAGTCTAGCAGACACCAGTATTCGTCTCTTTTGTAAAACTTTTATACACATTCACTGGCCACTTGTTCTCAATCCTAAGATTCCTGTTCTTGGCTACAGGAGTGGAACTCAATGTGGTCTTCCACTGTTGCATGCTGAGATGCTTTTCTGCTCACCACGGTTGTAAAAAGTTGCTGTGAGTTGCTATATCCTTCCTGGCAGCTAGAACCAATCTGGCCATTTTCCTCTGACCTATCAATAAGGTGTTTCCACCCACAGAACCGTCGCCCACTAACTCAATGTTTTTTGTTTTTTGAACCATTCTGTGTAAACTCTAGAGACTGTTGTATGTGAAAACCCCAGGAGATCAGCAGTTTCTGAAATACTCAAACCAGTCCATCTGGCTCAAACCAACACCCATGCCACAGTGAAAGAAAGTCACACTTTGAGATCACAATTTTTTCCCATTCTGATGTTTGAACATTGTGAACATTAACCGAACCTCTTGATTTGTATCTGCATGATTTTATGCCTTGTGCTGCTGTTAAGGGATTGGCTGATTAGAGAACTGTATCAAACAGCAGATGGATGGGTGTTCCTAATAAAGTGGCCAGTGAGTGTAAAGATTTAAAACAGCCCCACAAAGAGTTTAAAAGGAAAAGGTTGAGGATGACCTCAACAATTAATTAATCTATTAAACAAACCAACAAATCTTCCGAATAATATGTTGAGACGCTACAGGACCAGTCAGTGTGGATCTGCTCTTTTTTTCATGATTTCCTGGTACACTTATTTCTTTCGAGATCCATTTTCAGGTACGTTCTTAGAAGTTATTGCATTACAGTTGATTTGTTAGTGAGGCTTGTACGTCACCCTGGAATGCAATTACACTAATGTTTGCTGTAATACACTTACTTGGAGCTCTAACTTATCACTGCGGTGCTCTGTCTTTCTCTGGCAGCAACACAAAATCTGACTAGTGGGCCTGATATGTTTCCCAATCAGCCATAAACCCCTTCACTCCTTTTAATTGCAGGGCTGATTTGAAGTGTTGGAGAAAGAAGTTGGTGTAATTCATCCTTTGTTGAATTTTCTTCTCTGCTGTACGACTTTAACTGCACTGTTCTCATGCAGCCAGGGCTAATCATGTAAGAAGTTGAATAAATGATGGCCTGTGTGAGCTCTTAAGTTACTCATGTCCTTTGAACTAATCCTCACAGAACAGGAAATTATTATTTATTCATATCTCTTTTGAACGCCACCCTCATTATCATCACCGCATCACTCCGTCCTGTACCTTGAGTACCTTGATTCCTTCTCTCTCTCTCTCTCTCTCTCTCTCAGGCCTCAAAGGCTTGTCAGATTAAGCGAGTCCTCGTATGACACATTGAGGATCAAATCATTTCTGTGAAACCAAAATTATGAGGCTACTTTTTAATAATGTAAGAGTTTGCCCTGGATATTAGAATGCACACACTGTAACTATGATGGAGGCTTTTGTGGCAGCTCACAGTGGCAGGATGTGTACAATGCCTTTTATAAGGAATTAGACACAGCAGGGTGTGCTGTTATAGGAAAATAATTAATGACACAGTGTTGCGATGCGGCCAGGTGCAAAGCGGAGTTACTGGTACCACTACAAAGCTGATTATTTTCCAATAACAGCATGTCACAGAGTCCTTTATTCCAGCAATTGGCCAGCAAGTACAACCCCAATTCCAAAAAAGTTGGGAAGCTGTGTAAACTGTAAATAAAAACAGAATGTGATGATTTGCAAATCATGGAAACCCTATTGAAAAATAGGACAAAGACAACATATCAAATGTTGAAACTGAGAAATGTTATTGTTTTTTGAAAAATATATGCTCATTTTGAATTTGACGTCAGCAACACGTTTCAAAAAAGTTGGTACAGGGGCATGTTTACCACTGTGTTGCATCGCCTCTACTTTTAACAACACTCTGTAAACATTTGGGAACTGAGGAGACCAATTGCTGTAGTTTTGAAAGAGAAATGTTGTCCCATTCTTGCCTAATACACAATTTCAGTTGCTCAACAGTTCAGGGTCTCCTTTGTTGTATTTTGCACTTCATAATGCGCCAAAAGTTTTAAATGGGAGACAGGTCTGGACTGCAGACAGGCCAGTTTAGCACCCAGACTCTTTTACTACGGAGCCATGCAGTTTTAATATGTGCAGAAAGCGGTTTGGCATTGTCTTGCTGAAAGAAAGAAGACCTTCCCTGAAAAAGATGTCATCTGGATGGCAGCATATTGCTCTGAAATGTGTATATACCATTCAGCATTAATGATGCCTTCCCAGATGTACAAGCTACCCATGTCATGTGCACTAATGCACCCTCATACCATCACAGATACTGGCTTTTGAACTGTGCACTGATAACAAGCCGGATGGTCCCTCTCCTCTTTAGCCTGGAGGACATGGTGTCCATGATTTCTAAAAAGAATTTCTACTTTTGATTCATCAAACCTTGGGACAATTTTCCACTTGGCCTCAGTCCATTGTAAAAGAGCTTGGGCCCAGAGAAGGTGGCAGTGTTTGTGGATATTGTTTCTATCTGGTTTTAACTTGCATTTGTGGATGCAGTAATGAACTGTTTTCACAAACGATGGTTTTCTGAAGTGTTCCTGAGCCCATACAGTGATTTCCACTACAGACACGTTTGCTTTTAATGCAGTGTCACCTGAGGGACTGAAGATCACAGGCATCCAATGTCAGTTTTCAGCATTGTCTCTTGCATACAGAGATTTCTCCAGATTCTCTGAATCTTTTAATGATATTATGTACCTTAGATGATGTGATTCCCAAATTTTTTGCAATTTTACATTGAGGAACGTTATTCTTAAATTGTTGCATTGTTTGCCCACGCAATCCTTCACAGAGCGGTGAACCCCTCCCCATCGTTAATTCTGAAACTCCGCCTCTCTGGGATGCTCTTTTTATACCCAATCATGTTACTGACCTGTTGCCAATTAACCAAATTAGGGGGTTTTTTTAGCATAAGACAACTTTTTCAGCCTTTTATTACCCTGTCCCAACTTTTTTGAAATGTATTGCTGACATCAAATTCAAAATGAGCATATATTTTTCAAAAAACAATAAAATCTCTCAGTTTCAACATTTGATATGTTGTCTTTGTACTATTTTCAATTAAATATAGGGTTTCAGGGCGGCACGGTGGTGTAGTGGTTAGCACTGTCGCCTCACAGCAAGAAGGTCCCAAGTTCGAGCCCCGTGGCCTACGAGGGTCTTTCTGTGTGGAGTTTGCATGCTCTCCCCGTGTCTGCGTGGGTTTCCTCCGGGTGCTCCGGTTTCCCCGACAGTCCAAAGTAGGGCTGGGTATCACCAGATACCTCACGATACTATGGCGATATTTTGCCCACGATAACGATATTATCACGGTACAGCAATTCTGCGATAATCGATATATTGCAAGAAATTTCAACCACATCACAATATCTGTGTCACTGAAGAAAATCAGAATTTATTGACCACTGTAAAATTACATTTCACATACATAACTACACACTCTTGCCAGACATATATTTGTCTCTATTCTACTGCTGGCAAAACCAAGAGTTGCTTCACTACAACATACAGAAAATTCCCATTTCTGTGCTAGTATTCTCAACTTTTCTGTAAGCATGGACACATCAGTGCTGCTTAACAAGCAGAATCAAATTGTTTTATGAAAACTTAAAACTTGCACTGCAGACTGCACATACATTTCAGTGCTAACACTAATATCAATTTGTTCTTTGTAAACTTGAGAACATATACCTGAGAACATTTCACTTGTGCTTATTTTGCAGGAACAACACACTGTCTGAAACACATTGAAAAGTGCAGTGGGCATCTTAATTGGAGCATCTTAATCAGTGATGCAAACAGCGCGCCTTTTGGCGGATGGCGCCTTTTTCACGGCTGAATCGCGCAGATCCGAATTTTTTTTTTTAGGGGGGGCGTTGGAGTGTCTGATTATAATTTCAAAGTAAATTCTGTATTAAAATTACTAAATAAGCAAATCCGTTACAGTCCATGAAACAGGAAGTGTAAGGATGAGGAAAAAACAGTTTAAATCGGGAAGCTGCGCACATTTGTGCAGCCTGAGCGGCAGGACTGCGCAAATGTGCGCAACTTCCCGATTTAAACTGTTTTTCCCTCATCCTTACACTTCCTGTTTCATGGACTGTAACGGATTTGCTTATTTAGTAATTTTAATACAGAATTTACTTTGAAATTATAATCAGACACTCCAACGCCCCCCCAAAAAAAAAAATTCAGATCTGCGCGATTCAGCCGTGAAAAAGGCGCCATCCGCCAAAAGGCGCGCTGTTTGCATCACTGCTTAATTTAATTGGAGCGAAACAGGTTTTGCAAAGTGCATTCTCTTTGTCCGGCTCACTGTGTTTTTTTTTTTTTTTCTCCTTTCCTTTGGAATCCAAAGTGCCTCCAAACATCTGCCTTAAAGTTCGGTGGCGTCTCTAGGTTTATGTTAACAGCCATGCTTGCCTGTTTTTTTTTTTTTTCCTCACTGCAACCGCCGGGGAAAAAAGAGAAGACGAAGAGTGCCTTGCAGTGAGGTAGCGGCACAGCGACACCTCGCGGAGCGGAGGTGCGGAAGTCGTACTGGATTTACAACCCGTCTGAAACATGATTTTATTTGAAAAAATATCGATATTCAAATTTTGAGTATCGATATTGAATCGGAAGACAAAGTATCGCGATATATCGCCGTATCGATATTTTTGCACACCCCTAGTCCAAAGACATGCAGGTTAGGCTAATTGGTGGCTTTAAATTGACTGTAGGTGTGAATGGTTGTCTGTGTCTATGTGTTAGCTCTGCGATGACCTGGCAACTTGTCCAGGGTGTACCCCGCCTCTCGCCCATAGTCAGCTGGGACAGGCTCCAGCTTGCCCGCGACTCTGTACAGGATAAGCGGCTACAGATAATGGATGGATATAGGGTTTCCAAGATTTAAAAATCATGGATTTGTTTTACAGTGTCCCAACTTTTTTTTTGAATCGGCGTTGTACGTTTTTTATTTATTTAAAAAAATCCTTGAGTAGTTTCTGTTATCACTTACATTATAACAGCTACGTATAAACAATGATTCCCTCACCAGCTTCACTGGTTTGTCTCTCCTGAAGTTAATACAATTAAAAAATGCAGCATCTCATGTTAGTGAGAAGAAGCTGTCTGTCCTGAAGGCTTTCCTGTGGAGGAAAATGTAAAGTTACAGCTTTAACTATGTTACAAAGCTCTGGAGACTCCTGACGTAAATCTTGGGGTGGGGGGGAAACATCGTATCAATGATTATACATTTTTCTTTGTTAATATTTTGCATTTTTAATCAACTGATAAATTAATTGTTACTATAGAAACCATTAGAACAAGTGCAATAATATAAACCTGTAATTAGGAATGAATCAATACTTTCTGACCAATCAGAGTCAAGAAGTTAATAGTGCTGTGGTATATTACTTGAATGAAGCAAACATCCATGGAAAGATTTCTATTAGGTCGTGGGGTCACAGATGTCCGAAAGCAGATGGCTGATCTACTGTAACTACTTTAATATGGGTTATTGTTTGTAAGAAAAAGAAACTCTATCTTTCAATGCAACACACTGAGTTCAGGAAGTCACCTTTGCAGTGCTTTCAGAAGAAAACTGATAAGAGGCAGAAAAGTGAGTGCTTCTGATGATGGACTGAACTCTTTGTTTAGAAATGAAATGGAGATAACATCAGTTTCTTGGAAGATGGCTTCAATTCTGGGAAGAGGAAAGTAAACATTGCTAAATTTAAAGTGTAACTCCACCCCGGGCTCTGATCCGAACGCTACCTAATGCATAATTTTGAAAAATGCTAAAAAGTGGATGAGAGGTTGAGTGGAGGGAGGGTAGGTGTAGACATGTGGGGCAGGAGTTGCTCAGTGATCGATCAGTATTTGAAAATGAGCACAGTTTCACACACTCAAGGGCGGGGGCTGGGGGAAGTGCTCCGCCCACCTCTGATTTAATTAACAATTATTCGCCAAAGGTGAAGTGACTATTGGTGAATAATTACTGAGATGAAGTCAAGGTTATTATTCACTGATATTCACTGAGCCTGATGTGGATAATTGTTTGAGTAGAAATACAGAAGTGATTATTTTTAAAAAATTAAAATAGTATTTTTTAAAAAATCATTTATTTCAAACTTCAAAAGAGGCATGCAAATGTAATAATGGCATGGTGCAGGGTTGTGTCACTTATCTATGCCGAGTCACATAAAATACTTTGTTGTGAAATAGATAAAATAAATCACAAATCCACCTTACCTTCGAATAGTTTTAGACCAAACTTCATAGCATCTTTCGTACTTTTAGGAACAGCATTTTCTTTCATCATTTGTAATTGTTCCTCACTTACGGTGACAAAACGGCAAAATTGGCCGCCATTTTGCCGAGTCGCTCGAGGTGATTATTGAGAAATAGTCTGAATTTCTTGAGCAATCAGCGTGTGCGATTTCCTATAATCACCTTTGTATTTATACTAAAGGGTGTTAAAATTCATAATGTAGAGAAGAACCAAATGCTCAATTTTATACCAGCATCTGCCTTGCAAGGTTCAGGATGATTTTAAAGATGACATTTTGAGCCATTTTCAATTAATAAAATGCCAATTTTTATAAAAATGGTCATTTGACGACATTAACACCAGCATTGATGTGGTTCATCAGAGAACAGGCATGGCATATTTAGTTTACGGCTCAAAAAAACACATATGTGTGTACTAGAATGGGTTTTGGGTTTTTTTAGACATTGGAATAAATTAGTCCAGCTCAATCAGCAGATCTCATCTCATCTCATCTCATCTCATCTCATCATCTCTAGCTGCTTTATCCTGTTCTACAGGGTCGCAGGCAAGCTGGAGCCTATCCCAGCTGACTACGGGCGAAAGGTGGGGTACACCCTGGACAAGTCGCCAGGTCATCACAGGGCTGACACATAGACACAGACAACCATTCACACTCACATTCACACCTACGGTCAATTTAGAGTCACCAGTTAACCTAACCTGCATGTCTTTGGACTGTGGGGGAAACCGGAGCACCCGGAGGAAACCCACGCGGACACGGGGAGAACATGCAAACTCCACACAGAAAGGCCCTCGCCGGCCACGGGGCTCGAACCCGGACCTTCTTGCTGTGAGGCGACAGCGCTAACCACTACACCACCGTGCTGCCCAGATCTAATCTATTGAAGATAAATACAGAAGAAAAAATAATCTGTGTGGAGTACCAGAGCAAACAGCAGTAATACAAACACTACATGCAGCTACATATAAGTAATGAACACCGTCTTCATTTTTTAATGTAATCTAAAAAATAATCAGTAAGATTAGGGTGTAGGCTATGTGGTTCTGTCAAACTGAGACATCATCTCAGCATTTGAGTGCTCTTTGGGGCTTCAGGCTATATTTTAGGGTCTTATATTCTCCAGGGAATATTGATATCTGGAAACTGATACTCTGTCAGATTTAAATGCTGTCTTAGTCATTTATGACTTTGGCAAATTGGTAGCATCTTCACTGCAATAAAAGAAAAACAGTGAATTGCATTTTCTGAACAGAAAATGAGACACCGGCTGATGAAGCGGACACCAAAATGCTCCATTTTAACTTTACTGCTAATGGTCTCTTCTTTTTTTATTGCACTCACTGGGCCATATGCAGACCCCTACTATTTTACTGTGTAATCCTGCATTTGATCCTTCTGTTCCTGCAAGGCAAAACAAAGCATTTAGATAATTGGATCAAACTCAGCTCAAAGGAGAAAGACCACGTGGTACAGTCTAGTGCAGAGATGTTCCTGGTTTCTTTATATATATATATATATATATATATATATATATATATATAGTGGGCGGCACGGTGGTGTAGTGGTTAGGACTGTTGCCTCACAGCAAGAAGGTCCTGGATTTGAGCCCAATGGCAATGGCTGGTGAGGGCCTTTCTGTGTGGAGTTTGCATGTTCTCCCCATGTGGGTTTCCTCCGGGTGCTCTGGTTTCCCCTACAGTCCAAAGACATGCAGGTTAGATTAATCGGTGGCTCGAAATTGACCGTGAGTGTGAATGGTTGTTTGTCTATGTGTCAGCCCTGCGATAACCTGGCGACTTGTCTAGGGTTTACCCCACCTATCACCCGTAGTCAGCTAGGATAGGCTCCAGATTGCCTGTGACCCTGTAGGACAGGATAAGCGGCTACAGATAATGGCTGGATGGATATGGGTGTGTGTTTTATATATATATATATATATATATATATATATATATATATATATATATATATATACACACACACACACACACACACATATATATATATATATATATATATATATATATATATATATATATATATGCATACACACACAGTGGTGCTTGAAAGTTTGTGAACCCTTTAGAATTTTCTATATTTCTGCATAAATATGACCTAAAACATCATCAGATTTTCACACAAGTCCTAAAAGTAGATAAAGAGAACCAAGTTAAACAAATGAGACAAAAATATTATACTTGGTCATTTATTTATTGAGGAAAATGATCCAATATTATGATCCATATCTGTGAGTGGCAAAAGTATATGAACCTCTAGGATTAGCAGTTAATTTGAAGGTGAAATTAGAGTTGGGTGTTTTCAATCAATGGGATGACAATCAGGTGTGAGTGGGCACCCTGTTTTATTTAAAGAACAGGGATCTATCAAAGTCTGATCTTCACAACACATGTTTCTGGAAGCGTATCATGGGTATGAACAAAGGAGATTTCTGAGGACCTCAGAAAAAGCGTTGTTGATGCTCATCAGGCTGGAAAAGGTTACAAAACCACCTCTAAAGAGTTTGGGTTCACAAACTTTCAAGCACCACTGTGTGTGTGTATGTATACACACACACACACATATATATATATATATATATATATATATATATATATATATATATATATATATATATATATATGACATATGATGTGGAAGTTTCAAAATTCCATATTTTATTCAGAATAGAACATAGATGACATATCAAATGTTTAAACTGAGAAAATGTATCATTTAAAGAGAAAAACTAGGTGATTTTAAATTTCATGACAACACCACATCTCAAAAAAGTTGGGACAAGGCCATGTTTACCACTGTGAGACATCCCCTTTTCTCTTTACAACAGTCTGTAAACGTCTGGGGACTGAGGAGACAAGTTGCTCAACTTTAGGGATAGGAATGTTAACCCATTCTTGTCTAATGAAGGATTCTAGTTGCTCAACTGTCTTGGGTCTTTTTTTGTCGTATCTTCCGTTTTATGATGCGCCAAATGTTTTCTGTGGGTGAAAGATCTGGACTGCAGGCTGGCCAGTTCAGTACCCGGACCCTTCTTCTACACAGCCATGATGCTGTCATTGATGCAGTATGTGGTTTGGCATTGTCATTTTGGAAAATGCAAGGTCTTCCCTGAAAGAGACGTCGTCTGGATGGGAGCATACTGTATGTTGCTCTAGAACCTGGATATACCTTTCAGCATTGATGGTGTCTTTCCAGATGTGTAAGCTGCCCATGCCACACACACTAATGCAACCCCATACCATCAGAGATGCAGGCTTCTGAACTGAGCGCTGATAACAACTTGGGTCGTCCTTCTCCTCTTTAGTCCGAATGACACGGCGTCCCTGATTTCCATAAAGAACTTCACATTTTGATTTGTCTGACCACAGAACAGTTTTCCACTTTGCCACAGTCCATTTTAAATGAGCCTTGGCCCAGAGAAGACGTCTGCGCTTCTGGATCGTGTTTAGATACGGCTTCTTCTTTGAACTACAGAGTTTTAGCTGGCAACGGCGGATGACACGGTGAATTGTGTTCACAGATAATGTTCTCTGGAAATATTCCTGAGCCCATTTTGTGATTTCCAATACAGAAGCATGCCTGTATGTGATGCAGTGCCGTCTAACGGCCCGAAGATCACGGGCACCCAGTATGGTTTTCCGGCCTTGACCCTTATGCACAGAGATTCTTCAAGATTCTCTCAATCTTTTGATGATATTATGCACTGTAGAGGATGATATGTTCAAATTCTTTGCAATTTTACACTGTCGAACTCCTTTCTGATATTGCTCCACTATTTGTTGGCGCAGAATTAGGGGGATTGGTGATCCTCTTCCCATCTTTACTTCTGAGAGCCGCTGCCACTCCAAGATGCTCTTTTTATACCCAGTCATGTTAATGACCTATTGCCAATTGACCTAATGAGTTGCAATTTGGTCCTCCAGCTGTTCCTTTTTTTGTACCTTTAACTTTTCCAGCCTCTTATTGCCCCTGTCCCATCTTTTTGGTGACTCTAAATTGAGCGTAGGTGTGAATGTGAGTGTGAATGGTTGTCTGTGTCTATGTGTCAGCCCTGTGATGACCTGGCGACTTGTCCAGGGTGTACCCCGCCTTTCACCCGTGGTCAGCTGGGATAGGCTCCAGCTTGCCTGCGACCCTGTAGAACAGGATAAAGCGGCTAGAGATAATGAGATGAGATGAGATATTATTATTATAATACATATTCCTTTCGGGTGTTCAACACGTATTTCTCTTTCAAAATTCTCTCAAAATCTTCCTTATTTAACGAAGCAAACCTTGCAGCCATGTTTGTTTTCAAATTGTCACAGTCGCTCACTAGCACGGAAGTTTTACGTCTCCAACATGTGACATCATATTGCCTTGACAACCATGCAATATCGTAAACCATATTCAACATTCATTCTCCACTGGGTAGTGATGTAATGGACGTAGGATAAGCGATATGCTAACAATATTGCATGCTATCAAACCAAATGAATGAAACCCACTAGAAGGGAATAGAACACATGT
Source organism: Neoarius graeffei (assembly GCF_027579695.1). Taxonomy (NCBI): domain Eukaryota; kingdom Metazoa; phylum Chordata; class Actinopteri; order Siluriformes; family Ariidae; genus Neoarius; species Neoarius graeffei. The sequence continues at coordinate 84,359,316 of NC_083573.1, forward strand.
TTTTATTCCATCGAAAAAGTGTCCTGTATGTATAATAATTATGCATATTAACAGCTTTCTGTAAAATGATCAGCCTTTGGATACATAATGACTTTTCTTTCATCCTTAGATATATTAACCCCGTAAACTCCCAGAGCCTATCTATGTGTCCAGATTTACACTCCTAGCTCTTGCATACTACATACCTTTTTTATTAGCTTTATTACTTACTAATTAATAAATACTTCATGTATCTATCCATCCATCCATTATCCATAACCACTTATCCTGTGCAGGGTCACGGGCAGGCTGGAGCCTATCCCAGCTGACTACGGGTGAGAGGCAGGGTACACCCTGGACAAGTCGCCAGATCATCACAGGGCTGACACATAGAGACACACAACCATTCACACTCGCATTCACACCTACAGTCAATTTAGTGCCACCAATTAGCCTAACCTGCATGTCTTTGGACTGTGGGGGAAACCGGAGCACCCGGAGGAGACCCATGCAGACACGGGGAGAACATGCAAACTCCATACAGAAAGACCCTCGCTGACTGCTGGGCTCAAACCCAGAACCTTCTTGCTGTGAGGCGACAGTGCTAACCACTACACCGCCATGCCACCCATCTACTTCATGTAGTTACTGAATAATATGCTTTTAAAGGAATAATAAGATGGAAGGGGTTAATAAGTGAGCGTTTTCTTCATTTGTGCAACAAAAGAACTTGTGATAAAAGACAGTGTCTAGTTCACGTCTGTGACTTATTCCTCTTTCGTATATTCTACACTCTAAGAAGCATGCACAAGGTCATAGCAGCTCTGATATGGATTTTAATCAGCTTAGCGCTTCCAGCAAGTCTGTGATGGCAGAGCACAGAGATACGACACTGAGTGAGGAGCACAATCAGTCCAGGCATGCTTGAAGGCAATTATAGTAATCCACACAAATCATGTGCACATCATAACGCACCCCTCTTGGCCTGACACAATCCATTGCTGTTTGTATTAGCTTCCTTGCTTATAAAGGACACATCTTGGAATACAATTGTGGTCATATTAAATTTCCATGTTTGGAAGGGTGTTAGAGTGTTACTTTGCAGCCTGGGCGTTTCATAAATCACGCTCTGTTTAAATAGGAGAGACATTGGCTCATGAACAGTCTGAAATCCTGGACAGTCTGATTCGTGCAATACACACCAGTGTTTTTCTGCAGCCTAACAATGGAAAATAAGCGATGATTGGACGAGTGTTATGGGGTGGCCTAACGAGGGCTGGCAATGGCATCGACCGATCAGACCGCAATCATTCATCAGGCACTGGGAAGTGCTTAATGCGTTTAGCACACCTCCCGACCACACGGCACCACACACATTGTCCCGTATTAATACAGATTGCATTACCAGAGGGAACAAATGCATAAATCAAATGTTATTTAAATGTCTATCCTAGACGTTCAACTTTCAGTCTTTTGGAAAGACTTTTTTTTTTGCAAGAACAAATGATTTCAAAGTGTAGTTTTTTCAAGGGGTGTATTTTCCCTGGTTTTTTTGCTTTTGGCTGGTATAAATGTCATTGGAAGTTAAGCTGCTGCATCTCCATGCATGCAAAGAATGAGAAACATCTCTTTGAAAAGTTGCACATGGTGGTAGCAGAGTCAAATCCCTGTGATTAACGCAGTATCCATTACGTACTGCTTCTTGAAAGAGTAGCTTAGGGTGGAGTCTTTGTGATGATGGAGGATAACCCAAATCTCAAAGCAAGCATTTGCGGTTGAGGAGCAAAAGAAAGGCATATGAAAATGTGAAATCGAAGTTGCTTTACCCTGACACATATGATGGAAAGCATGGAAGTATACCCTTAAGATGTGTTGGTAATTAGAAGAACCTCTCTAGTCAGCCTGAAAGCCTCTGTTAGACATAATGACAGCTTGGAGGGTACAGAACATATCCTGAGCTTTTTAAGGAACACTGGTGTGTTTACTTGATCTCTAAAATAGACATCTGCTTCTGCAAGTAAAGGTAAAATGCATCACAAGTGTGGCTATGAAATAGCTAATGAAATGCAAAGCCATGGACATTTCAAGATAAAGAGAAAAAAGAAAACCATCCTAGAAGAAGGAAAACCAGATGTGTCATTTGAAAAGGAAGGTTTCTGTATATGTAGAAATCAGCAGCAATACTTTAACATGTTCCACATGGATAACATCTGGTGTGCTCTAGGTGCACACAGGCCCAGCGCTGAACCATAACAGGTCAGGACCTCCACCTACAGCACTCGGGCCTGCACCAAGCACCTCTGGAAATCCTCACACCCTGAGGGTTTGTTTAATTTTTTTTATTTGCTCTTAATCTATCATCTGCTCCAAGCAAGCCCACCTGCCTGCAGGATGCCCTTTCTGCCAGACTCGCATACTACAGAGCACGAACCAGAGTGTGAATGTATGTTTCTGTTAGAGCCACAGAAAACAAACACTCAGCCTGAAAACATGTGTGCCAAGTCCAGGCAGCACAAAACTGATCTCATTCACTGAAGCCACTGAATTGTTGGCTGTCAATGTTTGAAAAATGAACTGAAAGCAATCGTGTGCTTGTAATTCGTAAGAGTAAGAATTCTTATGAAAGTCGGCATATCAGACGCTCGCTGGCCGTGCTGTGAAAATTGTCCATGCAGACGCTCATCTAAGTTTCCAAATCTGTCACTGCTTAACTCTTGAATATTTTCTATCATGAATACTATCATTAAAAATATTATAATATTTGCTTTCCAAAGAAATGTATCTTGTTAAGATCTGTTCAGTACTTTGGAAGTAATGGCAGGTTGAAGTTGGTACAACAGAGTTCACTCTCTGCTCACGTGATGTTGGAAAACTGCTGATGCTTTTTGAGTCACGGGAAAGCGGTCAGGCTCTCTCTCTCTCTCTGTCTCTTCTGATCGGTTTCTGACTGGATTACTCATGAATATCAATCAGATAACTTTGATAGCGATGTTCGATCGCTCTCACTGTTTCTGATGAAGTATTCAGCAAAATTTTCCATCAGCTAGTTTTGATGTTATGATTCACAGGAGACTTTGAAGTGAGTTTTCATAGCTTTACCTACTTATTTTTTTCAAATCAAACTGATTCATGTAAATAAATAACTATTTTAGAATATAACTGGAGTTGTTTTCATGAAAAAAATACTGAGATCTTAGTGGTCAGAATGATATTTAAAAAAAATGGAAGTCAGAAACGCAAGTGTCAATTTCAAATGAGTTAATTGGAATTGTTTATTGGATGTGGATCACACAGTTTTTTCAAAGTTAACCTTGAAAGCTGTGAATATTATCATTTATATTCTTTAATATAAACACTAGTAGGCCCTACTTAGAAATACAAAGGCCTACAGAGCACAAAGAGGGGATTAGAGATAATCTTTTATTACTTTCTTATTGGGTTTACCGATTTAATGTTTTACATAATAAATAGCATAATTAAATACTAATTTGCATAAACTGTTTTTTACAAATTTTTTAAACTTTGTATTCAGTTTACAACTATCTATGTGCCTGCCAATTTCCATGTAAATATCTTAAAAATAAAGTTATTAAGAAAAAACTTTCTCATTTGAGCTCACATTTACATTTGATCTCATTGGTTAATGAGGCCCATTTTGGACCATGTGATCCTCATACAGAATATTACGGCAGTTTTCTAAAAATTAAGCCATTTCTTCAGTCTTTGATTTGTAATATCTCAAGAACGGATAAACATTTTAATTCTGTAAAAAGTATGTTGTTCTGCATTCAATTCTGAATTCAGTGAGACCAGTTTCGAGCAATTTGGACTGAATTTGAATTTTCACCTGATATGCCTAATGAAAGAAATTACATAGTTGTAATACTTAGAATAATTATCCATCCTTTTCAAATCTGATATCATGAAAAATTTGTACAAATTTGTTTCAGTGAGAGTAAAGTGGTTTTGTGCTATTTCATACAAATTGAAGGTCATGTTAGTAAGTCAACAAATTCAGTTGCTAACTGGCCATAAAAAGATACACCAGTACCTTCATGGACAAAGTTATTCATATTCAGAACTAACTCGTACACTTGTTTTTCTGTGCAGCTCCATTCAGTCTATTGAAATTTCTTACATGCAATTCATGCATCCAAGGTTGCCTGAATTTTTCTTGCATATCACTCTCTTATTTAAAAGTGCTGACTGCCAAGTCATCTGGAATTTTTTTTATTATTATTTATTTTTTTATTGTCCATGGCATTTTCCTATGTCTCACAAGAACAATATCATACAGACAAGATGTGATCATTTTGATATGCCGAGAGTCACCTTTCTTCATTTTGGGACCGTCTTCCTCTCTCTTGAGGTAAACAGTATGGCCCTAAAGAAAAAGCCAAACACGAGGCACTTGAACTAATTAGCATAACCATGGAACACTGTCACACCAAGATGGCGATGTGTGAAAAACATTGTGACTCTGCATCAACCTCGGAGAGTTCTGAGTCACAGGGGTGTAACTTGTGGTTAATGTTCGCAAATAGATCCATGAAACAAAAGACAAATACATATTTTCTCTGTTCCTGCTTTTGTGTTCTTGATTATTTCTCTGTAAGATCAAAACATTAGGTGTAGAACTCCATACTCGCTACCATGGAATCAAGCCCATACATTCGAAGGCTAAAATAGCTAAGTGCTAGCTAGAATGATTTAGTTATTTGTCCAGAAAAATGACATGTCATCTAACCTTGCTCTATTTTGCAGTTGCACTCACTAGGCAGACTTTCCTTTTCTTTTCCACTGGCTTTTAGCTGGCAGGAGAGCCGAGTCTGCCATGTTTGCCCACGCCGACTTGTTTTGTTAAAATTAGGTCAATGGTGGTCACGTGATATTGTTGCTCGCTTGCTTTGGCAACCTCCAGAATCGTAAAATGAGGGACGTATTTTATCTCTGTAAAACATTTACACATCGGATACACGGTGTGTTTGCAGCAGTGAAACATCTCGAAACTCCAACAGCAATAGAAATAGAATATTTTGCCCAGAATTCAGCTTTGCAGTCAGAACCTTTAACTAACTTTATTTAATTCAAACTTATTTAACTGTTTTTACCTTTTAGCAATTTTTAATTTTGTTTATTTATTCATTTATTTATTTCCAAAATATGAATTTCACAGTGAAGTTAATACTGATCCTGGCCAGAGCTGATAGTGAACAAAAAAAAAAAAAGCGTTTACATATAATAGTTGAATCAGAAGAAACTGAGACACACACCTGTTTTCGGCACATCTCTGCCCCATGTGTGCAAATAGTGCATAAATGTCTGAGAAGCTCTGACATCTGTAGTGAAGTACTAATATCTACAATAAACTTTATTCTGGATACAGCCTAAAGTAATTAAAACACATGACTGTTAGCTACACCCTTAACCCGAACCTTCATCACTATTTCATATGAATCAAGTTTCACAAATTGTTACAAGTGTTATGTTACTCTTAGAAGTGGAGTTAATGATTATGAAATCATATGAAATCCAATCAGGTGGCACGGTGGTGTAGTAGTTAGCGCTGTCGCCTCACAGCAAGAAGGTCCTGGGTTCGAGCCCCGGGGCCGGCGAGGGCCTTTCTGTGCGGAGTTTGCATGTTCTCCCCGTGTCCGCGTGGGTTTCCTCCGGGTGCTCCGGTTTCCCCCACAGTCCAAAGACATGCAGGTTAGGTTAACTGGTGACTCTAAATTGACCGTAGGTGTGAATGGTTGTCTGTGTCTATGTGTCAGCCCTGTGATGACCTGGCGACTTGTCCAGGGTGTACCCCGCCTTTCACCCGTAGTCAGCTGGGATAGGCTCCAGCTTGCCTGCGACCCTGTAGAAGGATAAAGCGGCTAGAGATAATGAGATGAGATGAGATGAAATCCAATCACATTGCCCTTGCTTAGTTGAGAAAAAATCAGATTTATTAAATCATATTCAATGAATGCGCTATCTAGGAAATAAAGAAATCGTAAGGTCTCTCAACTTCCCTGCTGCAGTATACAGAGTGTAGTGAGAAACCAAATTGATGTTTACTTTTACAATAAGGCACAAGATGGAGTCTCTGGGCAGCACAGTGGTGCAGTGGTTAGCACCATCACCTCACAGATTCTGGGTTCAAACCTCATGGCTGGCTGGGGGTTTTCTGTGTGGAGTTTGCATGTTGTCCTCATGCCTGTGTGGGTTTCCTCTGGGTACTCCGGTTTCTTCCCACAATCCAAAGTCATGTGCATTAGGTCAACTGGATACTCTAAATTGCCCTTGAGTGTGAATGGCTGTTCATCTTTGCATTAGCCCTGCGATAGATTGTTAACCTGTCCAGGGTGTATCCATCTCTCACCCAGAGTCAGCTAGGATTGGGTCCAGCTTCCCTGTGACCCTGGATAATGGATGGATGGATGGATGGATTCTCTGATTGTGGATAAAATTTAGATTTGCTGCTGTAATAACGCTCATAATTAACATCTTTTCAACACATTTAGTCCTCCTTGACTTTTATAGTACTTGTGAGATACACCTAGTGGGTGTATTCTCTGGTTACCTTATAAGGTAACTGTAGCCTTCAGCCAGGAGCAGATGTCATCGGGTGGTACACAACCTTCACTGAGTGTTTCGGCCCTCAACCACAACACTCTCCAGTTGGTGGGCCAGCACTGGTGGAAAGGTCACTGCCCATCTGCTCCTGGCTTCCAGCTTTTCTCCTCCCGCCTACTCGGAGACATGTTCTGCCTCCTGACCTATCCTATGAGCTGTTTGTTTTTTGCTCCTTTTGTCCAAGCCCAGAGCTGATAACAACCACCAGGTTGCTTTGGCTGGGAAACCTCTGCAGGGAACAGCCATACCTGCCATCCCTTGTCCTTGTACTCCTGAACTAGGGACTGGTACTTCAAGGCCTTCTTCTTGTGGGCCTCATCACATCCCTCCTCCCAAGGTACTGTCAGCTCAACCAGGATTATTTTATACAATTGTGGAAGAGGAATTGTTTATAATCTTACTATCTGGTGTCACTTGAGTTCGGTTCCTCATGTTGTCTCAGGGTGTTTTTCTTTTTCACTGTCGCCTCTGACTTGCTTATTATAGATTTAAATCAACATTCAGATTTCTGTAAAGCTGCTTTGTGACTATTTCTATTTCTAAATGTGCTAGACATATAAGATTGAGAGACACCCCCACTTCTGTTGTTTTTGGTACTCATCAGGGACCACATAGAGGTTGACACATGGTCTTTAAACATTAGCATATTAAAAAGTCATGGGGAGAATGTTTGGGAAACAGATGGTTATATTATACATAAATGATATGCAAACTAGGTCTGGAGGCTAGCCCTCTTTTCTCTCTTTAATTAACAAAGGATTGAAAGGTGCCAGACTTTGCAGGTGGCAAGGTATCTATCTCTCTTTCTTGCCAGAGACAAAGAGATTTTCAGGAATATAAATTGTATCCTTGCTTCCCCTCACAAATCCTCTGCTCAAGCTTCTGTAAAGTAGGGCCAGAGGTCAGGGAGATTTATTTGACAGCCACAAGAAATAAATGAGCTACAATTATAACCACACTTATTATTTGATGTAATTAACCATGAATGATGAGTGGGGTATAAGGTATTAAATTGTAAACACAATCCTTCACTGGTTAGATAATAATCATTAGAAAGATGGAAGATTATTTGTGTGCATGTACTTCATAATTAAAAAAAGAAATTATATTTAATTGATAAAGTAATGTAAATGACTTAGTGAAAGTATTGCAGTATTGTGCAGATTAGAGTTGTGTAAAGTACATGGGTCATTCTGGAATTCGGGGTGCATTTCACGTTTCCGAGGTAAACCTTTTGTTATTTTCCACAAAGGAAATATTTATTGAATCAGGTTTGAACAAAATGAAAATTATGACAAACTTTCACCAATAGCAATGCTTGATGTACATTTTAGACCCAATTTATCCATAAAACATTAACTAAATGACTCCCATCCTCCACCCACAATATTGGCTGTCTTCGACTCCTGATTCATCCATTCAACTTGAATAAACATGAAGTGATTCAGTCCAACAATCTGTTCTTCGGGGCTTATTCGATTAACTGTTATAAAATCAATTGCATAGAAAGTCTATTTTCTGTATTATATGAAATTTCAATCATAAAAAAAATATTGTTTTTCTCCATCCCAATGTTCTTGTCAATTCTGTTAACTCTGTTATAAAACCGCATAAAATCCATAAAGACTTTTAATAATACGTATGACACCTGCACCGAGAGACGTCACTTCCTCTGGCAGGAAACTTCAGAAAGGCAGTGACGTGTTATGTTTCTTCTCTCATTAATTTGAAGAAAATGTTGAGGATACACCAACAGTAGATTAATTATTCGTCAATTATGTTATTGTTATATTGGAGTGAAATATCTCATGCATTTTTTAAAAACAATAATATGATATTAAAATCCATAAAATTCTGTTTTTATACATGCCACGTGGTTGCTAGTTTGAGGTTAGCATGTGGAGTTAAGACACAAAATGGCAGAAAATGTCAACTCTGTTATCGTCAGTTTTGTTAATGGATTGCCCAGTTTAATGATAACAGAGTTGATGATAACCGACAGAGTCAACACTTGAAATGTACCTGCAATAATAGAATGGTCTATATATCACAGTTTTAACTACTGTACCTACTGCACAAAAGGTACACACAAAGAAATCCTGTAAAGCAAAACTGCCTTTAATGAAAATGAGTTCAGTTCAGTTTTATTTGTCATCTGTATGTTAACATGGGGTTAACTTTACAATGAAATATGTTGGACAAGATAAGAACCAGAAACAAGTCTTTCAGCACTGGAGCCCTACAGGAGTTTAACAGTATGGTAATATCCATCCATCATCTGTAGCCACTGTGCAGGGTCGCAGGCAAGCTGGAGCCTATCCCAGTTGACTATGGGCAAGAGGTGGGGTACACCCTGGAAAAGTTGCCAGATCATCACAGGGCTGACACACAGAGACAAACAACCATTCACACCTACGGTCAATTTAGAGTCACCAATTAACCTAACCTGCATGTCTTTAGACTGTGGGGGAAACCGGAGCACCCGGAGAAAACCCACGCAGACAAGGGTAGAACATGCAAACTCCACACTGAAAGGCCCTCGCCGGCCACGGAGATCGAACCTGGACCTTCTTGCTGTGAGGCAACAGTGCTAACCACTACACCACTGTGCCGCCCATATGGTAATGCAAAAATTCAAAGTCCTAAATATAAAATTGAAGGAAAATTAAAGTAACAATAGAAATAGACATAATTAAGAGTCATATGGGAAAGTAGGTGCATGCACTATGTTAGGGGGTAGTGTGGGGAGGGGGGTATAGTGCAAGCGCCAGTATTGCATATTGAGAAAGTGATGCATGTGAGTACCAATAATTACACATTTTTGAAAGACAAATTAAGTACTGATGGTGTAAACAGACTTATGTGATATCTTGGTAAACAGTGCAGTGTGGAATGATTAAGTGTTAGAGTTAAACATTCCATACTGCAGTATATATTCCACAAAATAAAAAAATAAATAAAAGTTTATGAAAAAATATCTATACTATAAAGAGCAGTAAACAGTAATAACCTAAACAAAGTCAATATTTGCTGTGACAACCCTTTGCTTTTTAAAAAGGCATCAGTAGTCTCAGGGACAATTTGTGCAGTTTTATAAGGAAATTGGTTGGTCAGTTTTTCTGAGCAACCAATTTCCAGATTTTTTAAAAATCTGGCCTCGCAGTCGACTGGGGTCTTTCTGTGTGGAGTTTACATGTTCTCCTCGTGCCAGCATGGGTTTCCTCTGGGTGCACCAGTTTCCTCCCACAGTCAGCAAGACATGCAGATTAGGTCAACTGGCTACTCTAAATTACCCATAGGTGTGAATGTGAGTGTGAATGGTTGATTACCTCTAGGCCCATGTTTACATTAGACCGTATCAGCGGATCATCAGATTAACGTTTTTAAAACGATTAGTGTGCACACAGCAACACCAATACACGATTTGCGTGCACACAGCAACACCAATACACGGATACGCTCGGCTCCGCAGGCATCCTGCGCTCCAAATCACTCCTACCTGAACAGCGAGTGCCCTCTGGAGGGTGCGCACTCTGGCCCTGCGCAGCTCACAGAGCACGCGAGTGAAGTGCACGAGCCACGATTCGGGACTGAGCCGCTGTGTGTGTGATCCCAGCGCATATCACTTACCACTTGCAAGTGGAAGGATGGCAAGCCTAAAGACAATCATAACTACACAATGGGCAGTATTTGCATCAGTATTTGCAGTATTTTCATACTTTTATACTCTTTAATGAAAGGTGATACAAGGCGGAAGTCCGCGCCGTTTTTCAGCAGTCGCGTCACATGACCAACGCCAGCGAATCAGGAAGGTGGATGTCACAGTGACGTTGTCCAATGACGACGCCAGCTAGAGCTCAGCACAGCGTATCTGCGTATCTCAATGTTTACACAGCACCGGAGCTGACACGATCTGGATTGAATACGTGGACCCTGGCGGATTCCCGTTTCCTGGCGTTTCCAGGCGGTTTAATGTAAACGGACAGTGCATCCGCGAAGAAAACGAGACAGATACGGTCTAATGTAAACTTGGCCTAAGTTAGCCCTGCAACAGATTGGTGACCTGTCCAAGGTGTACCCCACCTTTCACCCAAAGTGAGCTGGGATTGGCTCCAGCTTCCCCTACAACCCTGATGGATAAGTAGTGTAGAAATTGGATAGATGGATATGTGTATATCAGTTACCTACATCAGATATTTATCATATCTGGATAAAAATAGTTCAGCAATAAATGAAGCAATATTAAAAAGTAAATAGTCTACTGGAATGTAAACAAATAGCGGATATCATTTTTTTTCCACAGGGCAATCTGGCTAAAACTAGAGGTGTGTATTATCAAATCAAATCAAATCAAATCAAGTTTATTTGTACAGCGCTTTTAACAATAAACATTGTCGCAAAGCAGCTTTACAGAATTTGAACGACTTAAAACATGAGCTAATTTTATCCCTAATCTATCCCCAATGAGCAAGCCTGTGGCGACGGTGGCAAGGAAAAACTCCCTCAGACGACATGAGGAAGAAACCTCGAGAGGAACCAGACTCAAAAGGGAACCCATCCTCATTTGGGCAACAACAGACAGCCTGACTATAATATTAACAGTTTTAACAGGTATAACCCTCAACTGTCCTCATGGGGCCGTCCTTCACAGGAGTGGGGCGATAAAACTCCGACCAGACACAGGGCACCAGGATGGATCAAGCAGGTCCGAGGGGCAGAAGAGGCCAGCATCTCAATCCCAGGATCAACATGTAACTCAGAGGGACAGGGGGGGGGGGGGGGGGGGGGGGGGGGAGAGAGAGAGAGAGAGAGAGAGAAAGAAAACATGTTGTTAGGTATGCCCTAAAAATGACAAGTATTAAATCTGTGTGGTAGGCTCGCAGAGACGAGAGTCTTTACATCAGGCATGACACACAATGGCATGTTAATATGGTAAAAAAAAATATATCATGACCTGCTCTGGCTGGATGCTTGATTGGGTGATGGGAGCACACTCCTCACCAATGATGAGATGCAGATGGGACCCTTAGGCCTGGCCAAGACAATTCAGTTACATTTCACCGGGTCTGGGACATGCGACAGAATGTCTGACGGCCGATTCCCTGCAGGCTACGATAGCCAGTCGAGGTCCACACCGTCTCCACCAAAAGATTTCCTGTTGACTCCATGTAACTCAGAGGGACAGATTTGGAGTGGGGGGGGAGAGAAAGAAAACACAGGTGGTTAGGTATGCCCGATGTCACCTGAATAAGTAGGAACAGTATACATATTGCACCGAGTACAAGCAGGGACTCCGGCAACTAACTATGACAGCATAACTAAAAGGAGAGAGCCAGAAGGTAACACAGGCATGAGGGAGCCCCGGGACATAAAGCAGCCAGCCACTGCACCGTCAACAAACTCGAGTGAGCAAGCGAGTGGGGACTGACAGCATCCATACATCCCAGTTTACCAAAACACTCTATGTCTGAGGACCCTCCAGATCTACTCCTTTACCTCATAAACATCATTAATAAAAGGCTTGACTAAACAGATATGTTTTCAGCCTAGACTTAAATGCTGAGACTGTGTCTGATTCCCGAACATTACTTGGAAGGCTGTTCCATAACAGTGGGGCTTTGTAAGAAAAGGCTCTGCCCCCTGATGTAGCCTTCACTATACGAGGTACCAGCAGATAGCCTGCACCTTTTGATCTAAGTAGGCGTGGCGGGTCATAGAGGAGCAGAAGTTCACTCAGGTACTGTGGTGCGAGACCATTTAGTGCTTTAAAGGTCAATAGTAGTATTTTATAATCAATACGAAATTTGATTGGGAGCCAATGCAGTGTGGATAAGACAGGCGTGATGTGGTCATATTTTCTTGTTCTAGTAAGGACTCTTGCTGCGGCATTTTGAACTAACTGGAGCTTGTTTATGCACTTATTGGAACATCCAGACAGTAAGGCATTACAATAATCCAACCTGGAGGTAACGAAAGCATGGACTAGTTTTTCTGCATCATGCAATGACATTAAATTTCTTATCTTTGCAATATTTCTGAGATGAAAGAAAGCTATCCGGGTGATGTTATCAATGTGAGTTTCGAATGAAAGACTGGGGTCAATAATCACTCCGAGGTCTTTTACTGCTGCACGTGAAGAAACAGAAAGGCCATCCAGAGTTACTGTGTAATCAGAAAACTTACTTCTAGCTGTATGTGGTCCTAGCACAAGTACTTCAGTCTTGTCAGAGTTAAGCAGAAGGAAATTTATAAGCATCCAGTGTCTAATGTCCTTCACACATTCCTCAATTCTATTAAGCTGGTGTCTCTCATCAGGTTTTGCAGAGACATACAACTGTGTGTCATCAGCATAACAGTGGAAACTAATACAATGTTTACGAATAATATCGCCCAGAGGTAACATATATAGAGAAAAAAGCAGTGGACCCAAGACAGAACCTTGTGGAACACCAAACTTTACCTCGGTACGTCTAGAAATATCACCATTTATATCAACATACTGATAACGATCAGTTAGATAAGACCTGAGCCAGGAGAGGGCCATTCCCTTAACTCCCACAACATTTTCTAGTCTATCCAGAAGAATGGAATGATCAATGGTATCAAATGCTGCACTAAGGTCAAGCAACACAAGTAGCGAGACACAGCCCTGATCAGACGCCAACAGTAGGTCGTTTACTACTTTAACCAGTGCTGTCTCTGTGCTATGATGAGGTCTAAATCCTGACTGATACATTTCATGGATGTTATTCCTATGTAAATATGAGCATAACTGCTGTGCCACAGCTTTTTCAAGGATCTTGGAGATAAAGGGGAGGTTTGATATTGGCCGATAATTGGACAGCTGACAGGGATCAAGGTCAGGTTTTTTAATCAGGGGTTTGATAACTGCTAGTTTAAAGGATTTGGGTACATAGCCAATCATAAGAGAAGAATTTATTATTTTTAGAAGCGGTTCAATTACTCCAGGCATTATCTGTTTGAATAGATGTGTCGGTAAGGGATCTAGTACGCAAGTTGAGGCTTTTGATGTAGAGATTAATGAAAGTAATTCAGTTTCTTTTAGGGGAGTAAAACATTCTAACTGATGATCTGATACAGTTATATTGTTAACTACGAGGTCACTTTCATTGTCTAACCTTAAATTAGTAGTTTGAATTTTTTGTCGGATATTCTCAATTTTGTCATTAAAAAAATTCATGAAGTCGTTGCTACTCCATACTGCAGGTGTGCATGTGTCTATAGTGGACTTATTCCTGGTTAATTTTGCTACAGTATTAAATAGGAATCTAGGATTATTTTTGTTATCTTCTATTAGGGAGGAGAGATATGTTGATCTCGCAGCACTAAGAGCTTTTCTATACTTCAGGAAGCTCTCCTTCCACGCCAATTTGAACACTACCAATTTTGTTTGACGCCATTTACGTTCCAATTTTCGAGTGGTCTGTTTTAAAGTGTGAGTGTCATCATTATACCAGGGTGCTAATTTTTTGTCTCTGACCATTTTCCTTTTTAGAGGAGCTACATTATCTAAAGTATGGCGGAATGTTGACTCTAAGCATTCAGTTGCCTGATCGAGTTCTGCAGGGGCTGACAGTGACCCAATCAAAGTTGACAGCTCTGGGAGATCATTTATAAAGCTCTGTGCAGTAGTTGACGTGAAAGTACGTTTAATACAGTAGCGTGGTGAGGTGCATATATTATTACTCAGACATATTTTGAATGAGATGAGACAATGATCTGAGATAACTTCAGACTGTGGAAGTATGACTATATTGTCTACGTTTAATCTGAATGTTAGTATTAGATCAAGGGTGTGACCACCATTATGGGTCGGTCCTATGACATTCTGCTTAATCCCGACTGAATCTAAGATGGACACAAACGCTGTTTTTAAAGGGTCTTCTGGGTTATCAAAGTGAATATTAAAATCTCCGACAACTAAAGCTTTGTCTAAGGAAATAACCAAATCTGAGATAAAATCTGCAAATTCAGAAAGAAACTCAGAATATGGCCCCGGGGGCCTGTAAATAATAAGTAATGGAATTAACTGGGTAGACTTATTTTTCGAGGCTACATACATTATATGAGTATGAAGAACTTCAAATGTATTAAATTTATAACCAGGTTTGTGTGTTACACCTAGATAATCGTTATAAATAACCGCGACGCCTCCTCCTCTGCCAGTTAGACGAGGCTGGTGTATATAACTGTATCCAGGAGGACTTGTATTAGGACTTGGATCCCACAAAGAAAGCAAAAAAATTCGTACTTTCATGCGGATGTGGGCAAGCTAGCAGCTAAAGGTAAAGACCACGCTCATTAACATGAACAGTTAAGTCAAAGTCCCTCTCACACCAAGATCTGGTCTTCCCAGGCAGTCTCCTATCCCAGTACTAACCAACTCTTTAGGCACATGGATACGGCGCCGATCTCTGTTTCGATAGCCCTCAGCCTCTCACCTATACAGCTAGGGTTACAGTGGGGGGCAAGTCCTCTGGTAACTGCAAGAGTTTGACTTCCCCACTCACATCTGTATTGCAGCGTGCCTCACCAGATGGCAGCAGGTACCATTTTTATGATGGTCTTTGGTATGACCCAACCGCGAGTAGAACTCATGATCTCCTGGTCAAGAGGCAGACATGCTAACCACTAGGCCAACTCGTGGTCTCTAACATGAACAGTTGGAAAATTAGTAATTGGCTGGTCTGGGTCATGGTGGTTGTCCCAATAGCAATGGACTCTGCTCCGGACTTGAGTTCGGATACGAGTTCTCACTTGTTGCCAAGTAACAGTATTATTTACTTGAAATTACCAAGCTGTTCTCTCTCGTATTGATATTTTGGTTTTGAATTCTGCGGTTTTGACTCATGCCTCTTGCTTCTTGGCTGTGATAGTCTGTTTGCTCATTGCCTGATCTTTTGCCTGACCCTGACCAATTTTTAAATATGGTTTTAGTTGTGTCTGCTTGGCTATTATTTAATGTTTTTTCCTGAAACTGCATCATTCATTCAATCATTACATGACAGTGCACATTTTAGGCCAGTAATTTGATTAGAGTTCTGGGACATAGAATAAACTAAATTAATTAGAAAATATTGCAACAAAGTGCAAAATAATCCCACAAGCACACCTTTCTTGACTCATATAGGGTTAAGGAACTGTCAGCCAGTATTGACCATGCTGGATACAATGGGGTCCAAAAGTCAGAGACTACAAGTCTCAACTTCTGTGCTTCTGTTTGACTTGTTTTTTTGTTTGTTTGTTTTGTTTTAAGCACAGAGGTTTGATATTCACAATACAAGGTTTGATATTAGTAATAACTGAGTGAAAAGTACAATCCTAGAAATTGACATGAATTTCAGAGTTTCGAAGAATTTGGAACATCCCCTTTTGCTTTAATGACAGTGTTCCCTCGAGCTGAAACAGACTCTCTAACAGTTTGTGTAAAACCTGATGATCCACATTAGATCAGTTCCATCAGCTTGTCATTTAAACATGCCTCAACGGAAAGGATAAGACTTATGGAAAGTCTGACTTTTTGTCCAAAGAAAGGATTCTGTATGGTCAATATCACAAAATTTAAATACAAACCTCGAAATTGTGCAGCATCTTTAATCTTGAATATTTTTAAAATCCTAAACCAGAGATTTGATGTGGCTTCAGATTTTGGACCCCTGTGAAAACTATTAGTTATGATGTGCAATAAAATGAAACTTGTTAAGGATTAATTAATCATCTAAGTTCACCTCTTATTAGTATACACTGATCAGCCATAACATTATCACCACTGACAAGTAAAGTAAATAACATTTGATTATTCCATCTACATGCATTGGATATGAGCAATTGTGCACTCTGATTGGCTACTCTAATACTAGGGTATCAGCTCCTATACCATGAGTAGAGAAAAACAAAATGGTGGAGCGTGTTGCTGAACCAACCGAGGACGAAATAAAAACTCTACTCGAAAACGAATCCCCCCCAAAAATAGAAAAAAGCAACAAAATATGGAATAAAAGTATTTCGTAAAATACTTTTATTTAACGTTAAATAAATAACGTATTTTACGTTATTTAACGATTATCTAGGTGTAACACACAAACCTGGTTATAAATTTAATACATTTGAAGTTCTTCATACTCATATAATGTACGTAGCCTCGAAAAATAAGTCTACCCAGTTAATTCCATTGCTTATTATTTACAGGCCCCCGGGGCCATATTCTGAGTTTCTTTCTGAATTTGCAGATTTTATCTCAGATTTGGTTATTTCCTTAGACAAAGCTTTAGTTGTCGGAGATTTTAATATTCACTTCGATAACCCAGAAGACCCTTTAAAAACAGCGTTTGTGTCCATCTTGGATTCAGTCGGGATTAAGCAGAATGTCATAGGACCGACCCATAATGGTGGTCACACCCTTGATCTAATACTAACATTCAGATTAAACGTAGACAATATAGTCATACTTCCACAGTCTGAAGTTATCTCAGATCATTGTCTCATCTCATTCAAAATATGTCTGAGTAATAATATATGCACCTCACCACGCTACTGTATTAAACGTACTTTCACGTCAACTACTGCACAGAGCTTTATAAATGATCTCCCAGAGCTGTCAACTTTGATTGGGTCACTGTCAGCCCCTGCAGAACTTGATCAGGCAACTGAATGCTTAGAGTCAACATTCCGCCATACTTTAGATAATGTAGCTCCTCTAAAAAGGAAAATGGTCAGAGACAAAAAATTAGCACCCTGGTATAATGATGACACTCGCACATTAAAACAGACCACTCGAAAATTGGAACGTAAATGGCGTCAAACAAAATTGGTAGTGTTCAAATTAGCTTGGAAGGAGAGCTTCCTGAAGTATAGAAAAGCTCTTAGTGCTGCGAGATCAACATATTTCTCCTCCCTAATAGAAGATAACAAAAATAATCCTAGATTCCTATTTAATACTGTAGCAAAATTAACCAGGAATAAATCCACTATCAACACATGCACACCTGCAGTATGTAGTAGCAACGACTTCATGAATTTTTTTAATGACAAAATTGAGAATATCCGACAAAAAATTCAAACTACTAATTTAAGGTTAGACAATGAAAGTGACCTTGTAGTTAACAATATAACTGTATCAGATCATCAGTTAGAATGTTTTACTCCCCTAAAAGAAACTGAATTACTTTCATTAATCTCTACATCAAAAGCCTCAACTTGCGTACTAGATCCCTTACCGACACATCTATTCAAACAGATAATGCCTGGAGTAATTGAACCGCTTCTAAAAATAATAAATTCTTCTCTTATGATTGGCTATGTACCCAAATCCTTTAAACTAGCAGTTATCAAACCCCTGATTAAAAAACCTGACCTTGATCCCTGTCAGCTGTCCAATTATCGGCCAATATCAAACCTCCCCTTTATCTCCAAGATCCTTGAAAAAGCTGTGGCACAGCAGTTATGCTCATATTTACATAGGAATAACATCCATGAAATGTATCAGTCAGGATTTAGACCTCATCATAGCACAGAGACAGCACTGGTTAAAGTAGTAAACGACCTACTGTTGGCGTCTGATCAGGGCTGTGTCTCGCTACTTGTGTTGCTTGACCTTAGTGCAGCATTTGATACCATTGATCATTCCATTCTTCTGGATAGACTAGAAAATGTTGTGGGAGTTAAGGGAATGGCCCTCTCCTGGCTCAGGTCTTATCTAACTGATCGCTATCAGTATGTTGATATAAATGGTGATATTTCTAGACGTACCGAGGTAAAGTTTGGTGTTCCACAAGGTTCTGTCTTGGGTCCACTGCTTTTTTCTCTATATATGTTACCTCTGGGCGATATTATTCGTAAACATTGTATTAGTTTCCACTGTTATGCTGATGACACACAGTTGTATGTCTCTGCAAAACCTGATGAGAGACACCAGCTTAATAAAATTGAGGAATGTGTTAAGGACATTAGACACTGGATGCTTATAAATTTCCTTCTGCTTAACTCTGACAAGACTGAAGTACTTGTGCTAGGACCACATACAGCTAGAAGTAAGTTTTCTGATTACACAGTAACTCTGGATGGCCTTTCTGTTTCTTCACGTGCAGCAGTAAAAGACCTCGGAGTGATTATTGACCCCAGTCTTTCATTCGAAACTCACATTGATAACATCACCCGGATAGCTTTCTTTCATCTCAGAAATATTGCAAAGATAAGAAATTTAATGTCATTGCATGATGCAGAAAAACTAGTCCATGCTTTCGTTACCTCCAGGTTGGATTATTGTAATGCCTTACTGTCTGGATGTTCCAATAAGTGCATAAACAAGCTCCAGTTAGTTCAAAATGCCGCAGCAAGAGTCCTTACTAGAACTAGAAAATATGACCACATCACGCCTGTCTTATCCACACTGCATTGGCTCCCAATCAAATTTCGTATTGATTATAAAATACTACTATTGACCTTTAAAGCACTAAATGGTCTCGCACCACAGTACCTGAGTGAACTTCTGCTCCTCTATGACCCGCCACGCCTACTTAGATCAAAAGGTGCAGGCTATCTGCTGGTACCTCGTATAGTGAAGGCTACATCAGGGGGCAGAGCCTTTTCTTTCAAAGCCCCACAGTTATGGAACAGCCTTCCAAGTAATGTTCGGGAATCAGACACAGTCTCAGCATTTAAGTCTAGGCTGAAAACATATCTGTTTAGTCAAGCCTTTTGTTAATGGTGTTTATGAGGTAAAGGAGTAGATCTGGAGGGTCCTCAGACATAGAGTGTTTTGGTAAACTGGGATGTATGGATGCTGTCAGTCCCCACTCGCTTGCTCACTCGAGTTTGTTGACGGTGTAGTGGCTGGCTGCTTTATGTCCCGGGGCTCCCTCATGCCTGTGTTACCTTCTGGCTCTCTCCTTTTAGTTATGCTGTCATAGTTAGTTGCCGGAGTCCCTGCTTGTACTCGGTGCAATATGTATACTGTTCCTACTTATTCAGGTGACATTGGGCATACCTAACCACCTGTGTTTTCTTTCTCTCCCCCCCACCCCAAATCTGTCCCTCTGAGTTACATGGAGTCAACAGGAAATCTTTTGGTGGAGACGGGGGACCTCGACTGGCTATCGTAGCCTGCAGGGAATCGGCCGTCAGACATTCTGTCGCATGTCCCAGACCCGGTGAAATGTAACTGAATTGTCTTGGCCAGGCCTAAGGGTCCCATCTGCATCTCATCATTGCTGAGGAGTGTGCTCCCATCACCCAATCAAGCATCCAGCCAGAGCAGGTCATGATATATTTTTTACCATATTAACATGCCATTGTGTGTTATGCCTGATGTAAAGACTCTCGTCTCTGCGAGCCTACCACACAGATTTAATACTTGTCATTTTTAGGGCATACCTAACAACGTGTTTTCTTTCTCTCTCTCTCTCCCCCCCCCAATCTGTCCCTCTGAGTTACATGTTGATCCTGGGATTGAGATGCTGGCCTCTTCTGCCCCTCGGACCTGCTTGATCCATCCTGGTGCCCTGTGTCTGGTCGGAGTTTTATCGCCCCACTCCTGTGAAGGACGGCCCCATGAGGACAGTTGAGGGTTATACCTGTTAAAACTGTTAATATTATAGTCAGGCTGTCTGTTGTTGCCCAAATGAGGATGGGTTCCCTTTTGAGTCTGGTTCCTCTCGAGGTTTCTTCCTCATGTCGTCTGAGGGAGTTTTTCCTTGCCACCGTCGCCACAGGCTTGCTCATCGGGGATAGATTAGGGATAAAATTAGCTCATGTTTTAAGTCGTTCAAATTCTGTAAAGCTGCTTTGCGACAATGTTTATTGTTAAAAGCGCTGTACAAATAAACTTGATTTGATTTGATATTTGATGGTAAGAGCATTTTTTTTTCCAATAAGTATTATTATCACATTTTTCACAAATTGCTCCTGTCATTTTGCCGGTTTGTTTACATTCTAAGCAGAAATTATTTTGTCAGACGTTTTGTATAAAGTTTTTATTTATCGAATTTGCAAAAAAAATAAATAAAAATGCTCTGTTTCTCAAAATCCAGTGAATGTAAGTGACCATGTAGTTAACAATATAGCTGTATCAGATCATCAATTAGAATGTTTTACTCCCCTAAAAGAAACTGAATTACTTTCATTAATCTCGGCATCAAAAGCCTCAACTTGTGTACTAGATCCCTTACCTACACATCTATTCAAACAGATAATACCTGAAGTAATTGAACCGCTTCTAAAAATAATAAATTCTTCTCTTACGATTGGCTATGTACCCAAATCCTTTAAACTAGCAGTTATCAAACCCCTGATTAAAAAACCTGACCTTGATCCCTGTCAGCTGTCCAATTATTGGCCAATATCAAACCTCCCCTTTATCTCCAAGATCCTTGAAAAAGCTGTGGTACAGCAGTTATGCTCATATTTACATAGGAATAACATCCATGAAATGTATCAGTCAGGATTTAGACCTCATCATAGCACAGAGACAGCACTGGTTAAAGTAGTAAACAACCTACTGTTGGCGTCTGATCAGGGCTTTGTCTCACTGCTTGTGTTGCTTGACCTTAGTGCAGCATTTGATACCACTGATCATTCCATTCTTCTGGATAGACTAGAAAATGTTGTGGGAGTTAAGGGAATAGCCCTCTCCTGGCTCAGCTCTTATTTAACTGATCGCTATCAGTATGTTGATATAAATGGTGATATTTCTAGATGTACTGAGGTAAAGTTTGGTGTCCCACAAGGTTCTGTCTTGGGTCCACTGCTTTTTTCTTTATATATGTTACCTCTGGGTGATATTATTTGTAAACATTGTATTATTTTCCACTGTTATGCTGATGATACACAGTTGTATGTCTCTGCAAAACCTGATGAGAGACACCAGCTTAATAGAATTGAGGAATGTGTAAAGGACATTAGACACTGGATGCTTATTCACTTCCTTCTGCTTAACTCTGACAAGACTGAAGTACTTGTATTAGGACCACATGCAGCTAGAAGTAAGTTTTCTGATTACACAGTAACTCTGGATGGCCTTTCTGTTTCTTCGCATGCAGCAGTAAAAGACCTCGGAATGATTATTGACCCCAGTCTTTCATTCAAAACTCACATTGATAACGTTACCCGGATAGCTTTCCTTCATCTCAGAAATATTGCTAAGATAAGAAATTTAAGGTCACTACATGATGCGGAAAAACTAGTTCATGCTTTCGTTACCTCCAAGTTGGATTATTGTAATGCCTTGCTGTCTGGATGTTCCAATAAGTGCATAAATAAGCTCCAGTTAGTTCAAAATGCATCAGCAAGAGTCCTTACTAGAACTAGAAAATATGACCACATCACCCCTGTCTTATCCACACTGCATTGGCTCCCAATCAAATTTCGTATTGATTATAAAATACTACTATTGACCTTTAAAGCACTGAATGGTCTTGTGCCACAGTACCTGAGTGAACTTCTGGTCCTCTATGACCCACCACGCCTACTTAGATCAAAAGGTGCAGGCTATCTGCTGGTACCCCGTATAGTGAAGGCTACATCAGGGGGCAGAGCCTTTTCTTTCAAAGCCCCACAGTTATGGAACAGCTTCCAAGTAGTGTTCAGGAATCAGACACAGTCTCAGTGTTTAAGTCTAGGCTGAAGACATATCTGTTTAGTCAAGCCTTTTGTTAATGGTATTTATGAGGTAAAGGTGTAGATCTGGAGGGTCCTCAGACATAGAGTGTTTTGGTAAACTGGGAAGTATGGACGCTGTCAGTCCCCACTCGCTTGCTCACTTGAGTTTGTTGACGGTGTAGTGGCTGGCTGCTTGATGTCCCGGGGCTCCCTCATGCCTGTGTTACCTTCTGTCTCTCCCCTTTTAGTTATGCTATCATAGTTAGTTGCCGGAGTCCCTGCTTGTACTCAGTGCAATATGTACAGTATACTGTTCCTACTTATTCAGGTGACATTGGGCATACCTAACAACCTGTGTTTTCTTTCTCTCCCCCCCCCCCCCCAAAATCTGTCCCTCTGAGTTACATGTCGGTCCTGGGATCGAGATGCTGGCCTCTTCTGCTCCTCGGACCTGCCTGGTCCATCCTGGTGCCCTGTGTCTGGTTGGAGTCTCATCGTATCGCTCCTGTGGAGGGCGGCCCCATGTGGATAGTTGGGGATCGCGCCTGGAGGACGCTCTGGACTCTTGCAGTGGTGTTTTTGTGGCTGGGGACTGCAGTTGACTTGCTGACTTTAGGACTGCAGTTGACTTGCTGACTTTGGGACTGCGGTTGTCGTGAACGGTTTTGCACTCGGGTTTCCATTGGTGGGGGGTTTATAGCATCAACGAAGCTGACTTTGTTAGGACTATTAATGTTATAGTCATGTTGTCTGTTGTTGCCAGGATGGGGATGGGTTCCCTTTTGAGTCTGGTTCCTCTCGAGGTTTCTTCCTCGTGTCGTCTGAGGGAGTTTTTCCTTGCCACCGTCGCCACAGGTGTGCTCATTGGGGATAGATTGGGGATAAAATTAGCTCATGTTTTAAGTTGTTCAAATTCTGTAAAGCTGCTTTGCGACAATGTTTATTGTTAAAAGCGCTATACAAATAAACTTGACTTGACTTGAATGTGGAAAGAAAAAAACAGTTATTCCACTCAATCTCGTCATACATGGGTTATAGCCAACTCGATGCTATGCACCTCGTTGGCTATCAACTCAAGTACGACTCAATTTCATGGAATAACTGTTAGTAGCCATTGTAATGAGTTAATTGTCAAGGGGTGGGATATATTCGGCAGCAAGAGTTCTTAAAGTTATTCAGCAGTTCTTAAAGTTGATGTGTTGGAAGCAGGAAAAATGGGCAAACATAAGGATCTAAGTCAGTGATTCTCAAACTGTGGTATGCGGGCTCCATTCTAGTGGTACGCCAAAGAATTACTTAATTAAATATAAATAAAATAAATAAATAAAACATGAAATACTATCCATAATATCCGAATGGATGAAAATATCTTATCAACCGATGACAAGAAAATGAAAGGAGATACAAATTAAGTTAATAATTTTAAAAAGTTTGCAAGTGCTTCTGGGTAGCCATACGTAGCGTATGTACGCATTCCCGCTGGTTCCACTGACAGACGGTTATCCGCCATTGGTAGACTAGGCTGTGATGGGAAAAGGTGGAGGTGGCTTTGCTAATTATGACGAGTACGACAAAATTACTGTTGTGGCTTAAATCCGAGAATGCGAGCGTGGATCAGGAGAGAGGGATAACTGAAGAGGACGTGTGTGAGCCGAGCACAGATGCTAACGACAGTGGCAAAAACAGCCCCAGAACTGCTAGCAAACGGCAGAAACCAGTGAGGAGGAAGTATGACGAAAAATACAAAGAAACGGCAAGAACTGCAGCTCTGCATAGCCTGTTTTGATTTTTTCAAGTACATCAAGTACAGTACTTTTTTTTACTTAACATTTAAGTACAGTACAGTTATTGAACTTTTAAGTACATTTTCATTTAATCTTTAAGAACTCAATATTTATTTTAGTACAATGTTTATTTCACTTTTATGTGCAATTAATTTTATTTGATTCATTATTTAAGGACAGTGTTTTATTTTCCTAGATTTAAACACAGTGTTACTGTTCAAAGTACTGTGCGTAATGTTACAGTGGCCAACAATATTAAATATACTTGTTAAATAAAACCTCCGCCTTGTTTTTAATGAATACTTAGGCCTACTACGCTACTGTATTTTAATGTTGGTCATTATGGTGGTACTTGGAGAGACAAGTATTTTCTGAGTTGGTACTTGGTGAAAAGAGTTTGAGAACCACTGATCTAAGGCCCTGTCCACACGGCAACGGATTCAGGTGACTCCGATACAATTGCTTATCATTTAGGCCTGGCGTCCACACGGCACCGGCGTTTTGGGTGCCCAAAACGCAATCTTTTTGAGAACGGGTTCCAGAGTGGAAAGATCTGGCAACGTTGCCGTTGTGAAGTCGTCTGGATGAGTAGAACGGATTTGTTTACGATGACGTCACAACCACATGACTGTGAGTGCTTCACGCCGGGTAGAAGTGTAATGAATATCACCAGGAAAAAGCCTTACAGAGCACTAGTGAGAGTGAAACACGAGCTTGGATATTATTATTATTATTATGTTCAGTGTTAGTTCACAGTAGTAATGCAAGAAGCAGAATAGTGACAGTAATAGTGAAGCAAAAACATGCAATTGTACAAACACTGCAGCTCTACAGCAAAATATTCATTTATGAAATGGTCTGATTCTTAACACCAGTAGTGCCAATAATCTTCTCATTGCGATGTGATGCGAGTTGTCAACAAATCCTATAACTTGGTTCATGAAACGCGCTTACAAAATATTTTCACTGTGAATATTTATTGTGTAATGGTGCAAAGTGAGAGAGAGAGAGAGAGAGAGAGAATAGCCCGTAGGGCAGAGTCAATCCCGCCAGCAAAAATGGCGAAAAAAAGGAGCGATCTCACCTCTTCAGATGATGGTTTAAGTCCGACAATATATTCCTCAAAAAGGGCGTAGAGGAGCAAATTAATCCATCAACGTAGCATTCAATTTATTCCGGACCAATAAAGACGCTGCCTTCCGCATAGAATCATAGGTCATCCTCGCCGCCATATTGGATAGGTCAAAGCGGAGAATAAAGATTAGCTGCGTTTAACTGTACCAACAGGTTTACCGTCCAAACGAGATCACATGGGATTACCTTTCACAGGTGAGAAACAACAAATTATTCCATCAACGTGTAGCATTCAATTTATTCCGGACCATTAAAGACGCCGCCTTCCGCGTAGAATCATACGTCATCCTCGCCGCCATATTGGATGGGGCAAAGCGGAGAATAAAGATTAGCTGCGTTTAACTGTACCAACAGGTTTGCCGTCCAAACGAGATCACATGGGATTACCTTTCACAGGTGAGACTGGAAAAATAC
This sequence comes from Neoarius graeffei, assembly GCF_027579695.1. Taxonomy (NCBI): domain Eukaryota; kingdom Metazoa; phylum Chordata; class Actinopteri; order Siluriformes; family Ariidae; genus Neoarius; species Neoarius graeffei. Next base: position 84,384,863 of record NC_083573.1, read on the forward strand.
TTTTCATTGTATTTGGTCATTATAATGTAATTTTACGAACAGATTTTCCTGACTTTGTGGCTAATATGAAGTCTCGCGCATAATAGTTTATGCGCATGTGTCCTTACTTCTTCTATTGTTCTGGTGTCTCTGAAGGGACCGTCTTACAGCGCCCCTAGAGGTGTGGCATGTGTATTGCATCGTTTTCAGCAAGCGTTGCGTTGCCATATGGACCTGATATTTTACTGATTGTTGCCCATTTGGACGCGATATATTTTTAAATAACATCTCCTTGCCGTTGTCGTGTGGATGTAGCCTAAGTGACTTTGACAAGGACCAAACTGTGATGGCTAGATGATTAGGTCTGAGCATCTCCAAAATGGCACATCTTGTGCGGTGTTCCCAGTATGCAGTGGATAGTACCTCCCAAAAGTGGTCAAAGGAAGGACAACCAGTGAACTGGTGACAGGATCATGGGTGTCAAAGACTCATTGATTCGCATGGGGCACGAAGGATAGCCCATATAGTCCAATCCCACAGAAGAGCTACTTTTTTGGCTGCAAACTGCTGAAAAAGTTTACGCTGGCTAAAACAAAGGTATCAGCATTAAGTTTAATATTAGTGCCCTCAGAGTGATGTAATATTAGTGCCCAAAGTCTAGAACCTATAGGTAAAACATGTTAGAACCTATAACCTAGAGCTATAAGAGGTTAAAATCTAAAAACTAATGTCAGAGCCTATAATCTATAGGTATAAGATGTTAGAACCTACAACCTAATATGTTAAAACCTATAACTGAAACACTCACTGGCCACTTTATTAAGAACAACCATACACCTGCTGTTTGATGCCCTTATCTAATCAGCCAATCCCTTGAGAGCAGCACGATGCATAAAACCATGCAGATACAAATCAAGCTTCAGTTAATGTTCACTTCAAATATCAGAAGGGGAAAAATTGTGATCTCAGAGTGTGACTTTCACTGTGGCATGGGTGTTGGTTTGAGCCAGATGGACTGGTTTGAGTATTTCAGAAACTGCTGATCTCCTGGGGTTTTCACATACAACAGTCTCCAGCGTTTACACAGAATGGTGCAAAAAACAAAAAAAACACTAAGTGAGCGACTGTTCTTTGGGTAGAAACAAACGCCTTGTTGATAAGAGGTGTCAGAGGAGAATGGCCAGATTGGTTCTAGCTGCCAGGAAGGATATAGCAACTCTTTACAACCGTGGTGAGCAGAAAAACATCTCAGCATGCAACAGCAGAAGACCACACTGGGTTCTACTCCTGCAGCCAAGAACAGGAATCTTAGAATCAAGAACAAGTTCCTATTAAAGTGGCTGGTGAGCGTAGGTATAACATGTTGTGAATTATGCATGAGTAAGATTTCAATAATTACTTTATGCTGAATGGTGTGCATAACAATGACAGTTAATGAATTATCACAACAAGTAATGCATTAATTAGTCATTTTCACAAAACATATCCCTAATTAAGAACCAATATAAGTGTTTATGAAGAAAGTTTCATTAATGAGTGTCTAATTTTGGCTTTACTGAACAAAGAACAAGACCTTAATTAACACCTAATATGGGTTCCTTAAAATAAAATGTTTCCAAGAAGTCATGAGGGGATCGTGATTTCTTATTAGTGTTGTTTCAGGGAGTTTTTTCTTACCACAGGTGCCTTTGGATTGCTCTTAAAGGGGAACTGAAGGCAAATTTTTTATTATCAAAATTCTATTTATCTCATTTTATTAAATATAGGAATGCATTTTTGATCGCTATTTTGTCACTGCTATAGCAAGTTATGAGTGTTTGAAATATGCTATGTATCAGTCCATATGTCAAAGCAATGGCCGTAAACGAGATTTGTTGAGACCTGTGTGAGACATTGTAGGACGGAAGTAAAACGTACAGCGGAAATCAAAGTGACCAACATCTCCCAACATTGTCAAAAGACGCGCACGCCCTCTTTCGAATGCTGATATAATCAAGCCGGAAGTTTTCCCTGTGTCCGAAATCACTCCCTACTCACTATATAGGGCACTATATAGTGGGGACGCCATTTTGTAGTGCTGTCCGAAACCTTAGTGAGGATTACGAGGGAAATGCGCTCAGTATCATATGTATTTATCACAGAAATGCATGCATCTATTTATTATTTTGAAAACCCACGAGTCGCCTGATCTGGCACGTTTTAATTGTGCAACAGTAATGACGTAAATACCAGCGTGACGGACTAGTCCTTTTCCTGTCGTCTTTCCAACTCTTCTCTACTCTACATTGGTTCAAAGTCGTATGGAATAATCTCCATGTCACGTACGCGAGGGAGGTGGATGTATGTGCAGAACTATACAGTTTAATAAAGTGCAGAATATATATACAGTGAGACAATATATACACAGGCAAAAAATCCAAAATGGCAGGCAAGATCAAAAACGAGAATACAAGCAAAAGGGTCGGTCAAGGAGCAAACAGTACATCAAAGGCTAAGCGAGGACAAGAACGAGAAACAGGCACAAGGATCGTGAAACAGGAAATCAAGATAATGCATAGAAAGGCTCGGTGCGTATCGTAATACTTCATGATGCAAATGCATCAGCACAGTCCTTAAATAGGAAAACACATAGTTCTTTAATTGAGCTCAGGTGCGCCTTGTTCACGGCGCGCCACAGTGCACAGGACTGACACTCCATCACTGATGAAGCTGGCAAATCTTGAAATTAATCTAAACTGGAATGATACGGCGATCTGGCCGCTGTGTAAACAGTTTTCAAAATGGCAGCGCTGACACTTCATGTTTGAAGTCTCGCACAAGTCTCGTGAAGATCGCACGGATAAGCGACGCCTGCTGTGGACCAAACGAACTACATTCAACATGGCTAAAAACCGAAAAGGCTGATAAGTGTAATATAATATGCCAATACGAGTCACGATATAAGGTTAATAAAACCGAAAACGTAATTGAATAGCACGTTAATTAATAAATAAAGCAAGTTTAAAAATGACTTCAGTTCCCCTTTAAGGAAACTAAATCTTCATCTGGATATCTGTAAAGCTGCTTTGTGACAATGTCTATTCTTAAAAGTGCTGGCCAAAAAAAAAAAAAGACTGAATTGGATAGGAAATGGGGAAAAAGATCATTACACAGTGCTAGTATACTGTAGTCACTTGAACTCTTAGTACCACAGGGCTTTGCATTCAGAGCTCAGTCAGAGTCAAAGTAATTTGCGCACATTCGCACCAGATCCATTTATAGTGGCTAAAGGTGAAGAGAAGTCACCCAGTGATCACCGCTTTTCATTCTTCATGGCACTTTGAACCACTGATTAGAAGTGATTCACTCAGGAGTGTGCTGTGTTAATCACATAGCTGTATCTCAATAGCCCTCAGTGCACAAAGGTCCTTTAAAGCTGCATTTTGAAAAGCTTGATGGTCAAAGAAGCCGTTTTGTGTCAGCAATTGGGGTGAAATACAATCTCGTACAAAATCTGGTGGGGAAGGGGGAAAAAAAGACAAACGGCATGCTTCAAACAAAAAGAAAGTGTCAAAAATGACAGATGATGAAGAGGAATGATAAAGAGGAAAATGAAGTCCAGAGCTTTGAGTTATTCTGAATCAAAATGCTTTTTTAACATGAATACTTTGCCTAAAATGATGAAATGATCTGTGGGGCGAGTCATCTGTGTCATACATTATCAGTGATTCAGTCCTTGAATCTTCTGAATGCTCTTCATAAATCATCCACTGACTGGTTGGAGCTCAGGAAATGATGGGATTAGGGTCTGACTAAAGCTTTGGGGACAGGTCCAAAACATTTTTTATTTACTGTGATCAATCAGTGCCAGATGTGTAATCTGAGAGGCAAAGGAATGAGCTTATTTTAAATAAATAAATGGTTCTGATGTATTTTATGATAACAATGTAAAAATCCAGCTGTAAAAAATCCACACAACACTATCATGCTCAGAAGCAACATTGCTATCATACTGGATTTGATGGCACAATAAATAATTCAGAATATGAGACTAATGATTTTTGAATATATCCTGAAGAGTTTTGCCCACCTTATTTCCACTCCCAGGTCATGATAGACAGGGCAGACACTTGATGGCATGCTGAGCATGCATGGATAAACAGCATTACTGACGTGCCTCAGGTTTGCGTGTATGTCCTCCTCGGCTACAGCAAGCGACAGCATGAAAACGTCAGAGCGCTCCCTGTTCCACATATACAGTGGATATAAAAAGTGTACACACCCTGTTAAAATGACTGGTTTTTCTGATGTAAAAAAAATTAAGCCACAATAAATAATTTCAAAACTTTCCCCACCTTTAATGTGACCTATAACCTGTACAATTCAATTGAAAAATAAACAAATCTGTTAGGGGAAAAAACATAAAAAAAAAAAAAACGAACAATAAACTGGTTGCATAAGTGTGCACACCCTTAAACTTTGTTGAAGCACCTTTTGATTTAATTACAGCATTCAGTCTTTTTGGGTCGGAGTCTATCAGCCTGCCACATCTAGACTTGGCAATATTTGCCCACTCTTCCTTGCAAAAGCGCTTCAAATCTGTCAGATTGCGAGGGCATCTCTTGTGCACAGCCGTCTTCAGGTAACCCCACAGATTTTCAATTGGATTTAGGTCTGGGCTCTGGCTGGGCCATTCCAAAACTTTTTGGGGGGTCATTGTCATGCTGAAAGATGAAATTCATCTTCAGCTTTCTAGCAGACACCTGAAGGTTTTGGGCCAAAATTGACTGGCATTTAGAACTGTTCTTAATTCCCTCAAAGCCCCTGTTCCAACTGAAGAAAAACAGCCCCAAAACATGATGCTGCCACCACCATGCTTCATGGTGGGTATGGTGTTCTTTTGGTGATGCGCAGTGTTGGTTTTCCGCCAAACATACCTTTTGGAATGGTGGCCAAAAAGTTCAGCCTTGGTTTCATCAGACCATAACACATTTTCCCACATGCTTTTGGGAGAGTTGATGTTTTGTTTTGTTTTTTTGCAAAATTTAGCCAGGCCTGGATGTTTTTCTTTGACCCTACCTCATAGTCCAGACATATGTTGTCACATGTAGTACACAACCAGTGCTTGCCAGAAATTCCTGCAGCTCCTTCAGTGTTGCTGTAGGCCTCTTGTCAGCCTCCCTGACCAGTTTTCATCTTGTCTTTTCATCAATTTTGGAGGGACGTCCAGTTCTCGGTAATGTCACTGTTGTCCTATATTTTCTCCACTTCTTGATGACTGTCTTCACTGTGCTCCATGGTATATCTAATGCCATGGAAATGTTTTTGTACCCTTCTCCTGACTGATACCTTTCAACAATGAGCTCCCTTTGATGCTTTGTAAGCTCTCTGTGAACCCTGGCTTTTGCTGGAGGAGCAACTGAGTAAATGTCGGAACTTTATTTGTGGTTAATCAGAGTCATTTTAATTGATGGCAGGTATGAACCCAAAAAGACTGAATGCTGTAATTAAATCAAAAGGTGCTTCACCAAAGTATTAGTTTAAGGATGTGCACACTTATGCAACCAGCTTATTGTACTTTTTTATGTCTTTCCCCCTAAAAGATTTGTTTATTTTTCAATTGAATTGTACAGGTTATAGGTCACATTAAAGGTGGGGAAAGTTTTGAAATTATTTATTGTGTGTGTACACTTTTTATATCCACTGTATTCTCACCTCTCTCAGGACCCTGCTATATACACAAGGTAAATAAATAGTGCCACAGTCAAACAGAACGTCAATTCTTCATAGAACTTGATCACTTGTATGCAAAAAAAAAGTTAATGCAAAATTTATACGTGAAGATTTAGAAAAACAAAGTGGACCAAAAATTTAGGAAAAGGGCGCTACATTTCTTTGCCACTCGGACACCATTATCAAGCAAGTGTTCATTTTATATCTTTTGACATTGACTTAGCTTACGAACACTTACTTGATAATGTTGTCCCTGACAGCAAATTTTGTTTGGCCCGCATCTGGCATGGACCAATCCTTAAAATCTGGCCTGGATGCGCATGCCAGATCTGGGCCAGCATAGGTATGCACAGTGGCCCAAACCCAGGCCTCATCATTCAGCCCAGATGCAGCAGCCAGTTATGAACCAGATGCAAAATGCATCCATGCCAGATCTGGGCCTATGGCAGATGCAAACCAGATTCCGAACCAAATGTTCCAGTTCAAGAAGGGAGCAAGTCAAGTCAAAGTCCCTCTCACACCAGGATCTGGATTTCTGGTCTTCTCCTGTCCCAGTACCACTCAGCTCTTTGAGGCGTATGGGTGCAGCACCAATCTCCGTTTCTCTAGCCCTCGGCCGTTTGCCTATTCTATAGCTAGGGTTACAGTGGGGGGCCAGTCCTCTGGTAACCACGAGAGTTTGACTCACTACTTGCATCTGTATTGCAGCATGCCTCACCAGATGGCAGTAGGTACCATTTTTATGGTACCTACTGCCATCTGATTTTTATGATGGTAAAAATCAAAGACCATCATAAAAAACAATTTTTATGATGGTCTTTGATATGACCTGACTGAATAGAACTCACAATCAAGAGGTGGACATGCTAGCCACTAGGCCAACTCACAGTCTAAAGAAGGGGGCAGCCTATGTTTATTTATTTCCACAATAAAAATTGCCTACATTGCCAATAAATTTTGATGTATTATCGTATTGGCCGATAGGATAGCCATGCCATTACCATGCAGTCAGGCTTAAACTTTCAAAAAATAAACAATACATATTATACATACCTTCAGTAAGGCCCAGATCTGGCCCGCATCTGGGCCGTTGTGCATACCTAAGCTGGCCCAGATCCGGCATGCTCATCCAGGCCAGATTTTAAAGGAACAGTCCACCGTACTTCCATAATGAAATATGCTCTTATCTGAATTGAGACGAGCTGCTCCATACCTCTCCGAGCTTTGCGCGACCTCCCAGTCAGTCAGACGCAGTCAGACGCGCTGTCACTCCTGTTAGCAATGTAGCTAGGCTTAGCATGGCCAACGGTATTTTTTGGGGCTGTAGTTAGATGCGACCAAACTCTTCCACGTTTTTCCTGTTTACATAGGTTTATATGACCAGTGACATGAAACAAGTTCAGTTACACAAATTGAAACGTGGCGATTTTCTATGCTATGGAAAGTCCGCACTATAATGACAGGCGTACTAACACCTTCTGCGCGCTTCGGCAGCGCATTGATACGGAGCTCAGATATCAATGCGCTGTTGAAGCGCGCAGAAAGTGTTAGTACGCCTGTCATTATAGTGCGGACTTTCCATACTATAGAAAATCGCCACGTTTCAATTTGTGTAACTGAACTTGTTTCATATCACTGGTCATATAAACCTATGTAAACAGGAAAAACGCAGAAGAGTTTGGTCGCATCTAACTACAGCCCCAAAAAATACCATTGGCCATGCTGAGCCTAGCTACATTGCTAACAGGAGTGACAGCGCGTCTGACTGACTGGGAGGTCACGCAAAGCTCGGAGAGGTACGGAGCAGCTCGTCTCAATTCAGATAAGAGCATATTTCATTATGGAAGTATGGTGAACTGTTCCTTTAAGAATGGTCTATGCCAGATGTGGGCCAAACAAAATTTGCTGTCAGGGTTAAACACAGTACTACCAATCGTTTTTAAGGTGTGAACCTCAGCCGGCGTGAGTGCGGAAAACGGGGCTGGGCCAAATCCCCTTGCTATGGGGAGGTCCGAGTGGCAGTGAAACGTCGTGCTCCTTTCTTAAATTTTTGGTGCACGAACTGCAAAATGCAACAGAAATTAATCTTATGACTGATTCTATGATCTGGGTGTCATTTGTGTCCAATCAATTTTACAAATACAAATACAGCATGCAAATGTTTTTCATACATAGGCAAAGCATCGTCACCCAAGCATTTGGGGCTAAACAAACCACAGCCGCTCGATTCTCAATCCTCCCTGCTCTTCTCTTCCAGCTAAATCATTCATGAAGATCCACAGAAACCCCTTTAAAGACCTGGGTATTGGTGAAACAGGACAAAGAAGGGATCACAGCTCACTGTAATTGCATTGCATTGCATTGCCCAATAAACAGTTTCGTGCTGTTAACTCGTGAGCTCTGCTTTTGTGTTTCCATGGATCGTCTTGATTATCTTATCTCTCTAGTTCAGTGTAGGAGCCCAAGCTACATCATCATACTTGTAAAGATTGCTAGGACAACCTGATAAATAAAGTGAAAACACGTGTTAGTTTACAATATGGCAACCACGATCAAACAGTAAACAAAAACACATGAGGACTGAAGTGTCTCCTGAACTTCAAAACATCATGAAATCATGGAAAATGGCAAAAAAAAAAAAAAAGGGATTTGCAAATCCAAATGAAATAAATCAGAGGAGTTTACATACCTTTCATGAAGTGATCACTGCAAACTCGAGCATTCTTCAACTCGGTTCCCTTCCATCACAGCAAAAGGTTCAAGAGCCACCTTTCTGATTGTCTTTTGGTAAAATCCTTTGCTCCTTCACCCTTTATCATGTCACAGGGAACCCGGAAGAAACTTTTATCAGTTTCATGGTTTGATCAATTCAAACAGCGCAAAACAATGCAAGCATAGGGGATTTTAACAATTAGAATGGCACCCCAACAATAGTAATGCTTTGTGAACAGTGAGTGTGGCTGACCACCACTTCATGCCTTCCATATATCTTCTAATGAGGTGGATGTGATGTTGGATACAACCCACCTACTGTATAGTCCTAAATTGCACCTCAGCCATGGAATCACTCTTATTAACTTCCTCACACAATGTCTGCCATAAAATAGCGTACTGTAGGTCTGTATGTAAGCTTAATGAGTTTTGCCTGAACCTATTTTAATTGGCAGAGTCAGAATATCTGTAGTGATAGTTAAAGAACTAAAGCACTATGCTCCATGTTCAAGAATTATGTCCCACAGCCTTGAGGGATGGCTATAAGCTTTTGGACTTGAGTAACTTTTTTGCTAAATAATATTTGAATAAATTCTCCTTGCATTCTGGCAGTTGTCAATCTGATATAAAACTCTGGTCTCTATGGTTCTCCATGATCTGTAAAAGGTAAAGAAAGAAAAAATAATAAATCCAATTAGAACAGGGAGGCATCGTTACCTGTCTGTCAAGCATGTTGCCTGTTAATTAGCCCTTCTTTTTTCACTAGCGTTAATCTGCTCGTGTGTGTGTGAGGGAGGGGTGGTGGTGCTAAACTTTGAGGCTAGCATCAGCTGACTTACACCGAATTTGCTGAATTTAACTCTAATATTAAATCTAAATTTCGCAAATCTGATTGATTTTGTCATTATCGTAACGCTTACCCAATGTACTTTGAGATATGACTTTGTGTAAACAGTTAAACTGCTGTGGAAATATTGTAGCTCTTCATCACAAACTAGCGAGTCAACAGGAGAAAATCTGGCTGGTCTCCTCATTTGTGTTCAGAAGCTTGTTATGCTCTCACCTCATAAACATGTGCTAAATGATTCACCGAGAGCATTTATCCTGCATTGATTTCTCCAAGTTTCATTAAAAAACAGCCTGCGAAATCTAATTTCCACTGTTCCTCGAAATGAAATTATAAAATTAAAGCAAGCATTAGCAACAGCTCATGGGCTCCATGCATTGCCAGGCATTTAGGCAGAAACAAATAAGGCAATAACATCTCAGGGAAAATAGGAGAGTAGATTATGGGAGTGTATTCATAACTGTACTGCCATAACTATTGTTATTCCAAAAAAAAAAGTTATTCAGTTATTGTGTGTAAAAACCCTCATATAAACAAGAATGAGTGCAAAGATACTTGTGATTTTGGGGGTTCATGTGGAGAGATTTTGCCATTACATGGGAGAACTGAGATGGAGAATTTCCACAAAGAAGACAAAAGGCTAAAACACCAACCAAATATCCAATTAATTAAAGCCATTAAACTAATTAAACTTCAAATTCAGTCTGTTTGCTTATTACAGCACTGCCTGAGAAATGCAAAGTCGAGGTGTATATCCGGATTGTGGTCCTGTGGGAGCAGGATGCTTTTACTCTCATGCAGCTGAAGTGTTTAATCAAATCCTGTATGAAGTGTGTGGGACAAAGAGAGAGCATCTTTTCAAGGATGTTCTCTAAAACTCTTACTGTAACTGAAACAAGCCTTAAATTTTGTCTTGTTTTAGTCGGCACTTTGAAAACCTATTGTAATGATATTATTCCCTGCGACAGCAATGCATCCTCAACATAAATCCAACAGATAATAATAATTTCAACTTGTATAGCACCTTTCTCACACCCAAGGTCACTACAATTGCAAAAAAAAAAAGTACACCAAAAGAGGGTCAGGATGTAAGTCCAGTGGCGTAGCTGCCCACAATCCCACCAAAAGGCACATGAAGGCAGAGGGGAACCATCAGTGCCTTCTAGGCCTTCAGAAAAGGCCCAAAAATATCAGCATTTCAAATCCCTTATTCATAACTGCTTGTCCTGTGGTTGTAGGCAAGCTGGAGCCTATCCCAGCTGACTACGGGCGAAAGGCGGGATACACCCTGGACAAGTTGCCAGGTCATCGCAGGGCTGACACATAGGTGGTGTTTACATTAGACCGTATCAGCGGATCATCAGATTAACGTTTTTAAAATGATTCGCGTGCACACAGCAACGCCAATACACGGATACGCTCGGCTCCGCAGGCATCCTGCGCTCCAAATCACTCCGCCCTGAACAGCGAGTGCCCTCTGGAGGGTGCGCACTCCGGCCCTGTGCAGCTCACAGAGCGCGCGAGTGAAGCGCACGAGCAGTGATTCGGGACAAATAGCAGGAAGTGAAAGTCCGCGCCGTTTTTCAGCAGTCGCGTCACATGATCAACGTGGCATGACCAACGCCAGCGAATCAGGAAGGTGGATGTCACAGTGACGTTGTCCAATGACAACGTCAGCTAGAGCTCAGCACAGCGTATCCTCGTTCCTCAATGTTTACACAGCACCGGATCAGATACGTAATGGATTGAATATGTGGGCCCTATGTTGTTCCGGCTGTGGAGTCATTTCCCGGCGTTTTAATGTGAACGGACAGTGCATCCGCGACGAAAACGAGACGGATACGGTCTAATGTAAACACCACCATAGAGACAAACAACCATTCATACTCACATTCACACCTACGGTCAATTTAGAGTCACCAATTAGCCTAACCTGCATGTCTTTGGACTGTGGGGGAAACCGGAGCACCCAGAGGAAACCCATGCAGACACAGGGAGAACATGCAAACTCCACACAGAAAGACCCCCGTCAGCCACTGGGCTCAAACCCAGAACCTTCTTACTGTGAGGCAACAGTACTAACCACTACACCACAGTGCTGCCCAGCATTTTAAATGTTATATTTAATTTCTTTCATTCTTTCATAATTACAGTTATTCTCTTCTGATTCTAATTTGGCCTCATTTTCTATCAAATTCGCTTCAGAACTGAAAGGGTTACTGTCCCGAAAACATTAAAATCGAGTTATCCAGTGAGATTTTTTTGTTACTTGTCTCTAGGCTGAGAAGAGTTTAGAGCTGGCTCACTCATTGGTTAGGACTTCATTGCCGGGACAGAGCAACGAGCTTACTGCAGTCCATAGCAAGGATCACAGGCATCACCCATAATGGACCAAGGCCTGAAGGAAACCGACACCCAAAATTGGATCTGGAGCTACACCACAACCAACAGACAAAACTTTCAAACAAAGAACAAACATCAAACGATACAATCACGAAAAGAAAAACAGGGGGGAGAGAGAGATGTGCAAAAAACTACCGGCACTAGTTGGTATATGAGTCTAAGAAAAGCAGGTCTATTTAATATTTTAATATTTTTTGGGAAATAACCAATGTGAAAGGAAAATCTGTAGGTTTGCACCTTCTAAGAATCGTATCTCCTATTAAAGGTGTGATCGTCCTGAACATTCTGTATTATTTCACCAGCTTTAATGCTGTCTGTTTTTCCTCTATATGACTGTAATACTGTAATTGTTTCTAATCCCAGTCATTCCTATGTCACCTAGAAGAGGCTCCCTTTTGAGTCTGGTTCCTCTCAAGGTTCGTTCCTTGTGTCATTTCAGGGAGTTTTCCATACCATCATCACTTCTGGCGTCTTCTTTAGGAATTTAAAGCAGAACTGAAGGCAAAATTTTTTATGAATCAAAATTCTATTTATCTTATTTTATTAAATATAGGAATTAATTTTTGACAGATATTTCATCACTGCTATAGCAAGTGATGAGTGTTTGAAATATGCTCTGTAATATATCAGTCCATATGTCAAAGCAATGGTCGTAAACAAGATTCATTGAGACCTGTGCGAGACATCATAGGACGGAAGTAAAACGTACAGCGGAAATCAAAATGACCAACATCTGCCAAAGTTGTCAAAAGACGCGCACGCCCTCTTTTGAATGCTGATGTAATCAAGCCAGAAGTTTTGTTTGTTTTGATATCAATCAGGAAAGTTTGAAAAAAGTAAGCAGTAATTCATCATTTAAATTCATTTTTGTGCAATATTTCATTTGGAAAACAGTTTTCAAAATGGCGGCAATGATACCTGGCTGACACTTCACGTTTCAAAGTCTCGCACAAGTCTCATGAAGATCGCGTGGATAAGCGACGCCTGCTGTGGACCAAACGAGCTAAATTCAACTTGGCTAAAAACCAAACAGGCCAATAAGTATAATATTTAATTGCAATTAGTTGCCAATACAAGTCACAATATAAAGTTACTAAAACTGAAAATGTAAATCTACTGTACATCCAAATTTTTGTGAAGCTGCTTTGTGCCAATATCTA